>NC_054535.1:33089036-33295270 GCF_017654505.1 Polyodon spathula
ATAATTACTAAAGTAAAACAAAAAAACATCAATCACTGAGAAAATATTTGAGGTGAACAACTTGAGTTTGATTTATTTTGCACATAAATAGATATAACAATTTTAGAATTAGTTTTGGAGTAGATAAAACCAATCTGCCTTTTATACTTCTACACATTATTTTGCAATAATTATTGAGTTATTTTCTAATAACCTATATGAAAAAATGTCTTTTTTTGCTCAGTAGATAGATGAAGAACAGCTTATCCCAGAAATATGCCTTGCTTACAACAGCACTGAATACAGGTGTGCATAATAGGTATTTCATTTCATTAGTGAAATAAGGGTATAGAATTTCTCACAAAAATAAAAGTCTTGCAAGTCAGGACAGTCAGTGAGGGCTGTTTATCAGTACAGTTATGCGTGAAAAAACATCCTGATATTTGCAAAGAAAATCCTATAATAATAATGCATTATAGCACTCTATAGGGACTGCTATTTAAACTTTAGGGCAGTTGTGCCTATTTGTTTAGTATTACCTGGATGATTGAGTTAGATAGACTACATCAGACTGGGGAAGAAAGAGGAAAAGAAGCGTGTTGTGTTTGTTGTTTTGTTAAAGTGTACTGTACATTGCCTTAATATACCCTAAAGTATGCAATGATACAAAACAAAAACCATAGGCTACATATTGCAAAATAATGTAACATTATTTTGTAATATCACAATATATCTTTTTTATTTGTGGCGCTAATACGTTTCTGTAAGATGCCAGATAATGACCTTTAAAATTCTATAAGAATAACTAGGATCAGACATACTGTGTGTGGTATAGATTAAAATATCAAGTTTGAGCATTTCTATACAGTTTGTAATCATGGCTAGAAGAGCCAAAGCACAATACAATAACACTTTAACATGAAAGAACCTGGGGAAAAATGCAGCAGATTGGATCAGATACAAGGGGTTTTACTGACATTTAAAAAAAAATATATATATATATATTTTTGCCTATTTTTTAAAGTGATTTTATTTTGATCTATAACTCCCCAAATATTGTCTCCATAATGGACAATTTCATTATTTTAATTCAATTTAGTAATTTGTAATGCCAGGACAGGTTTAGAATACTTCTAGAAAGAGTTTTGTAGATCTAAAATTTGTGCCATGAATGTCATTCTTTTATACACAGAAATGTCTGCTTGAGATTCTTAATGGCTGATCAACTAACCCTTCCTAGTTGTTTAATAGTACATTATTCCACTTATGGTAAAGGCTTATGGTTGGAATGCAACCCACCGTAAAAGACAATGACATTGCGACAATATTTTTGACATTTTTAAGATTAAAACTTGGGTTCATTATTTATTTATTTATTTCATTAATATAGCGCCTTTCATACCAAAGTATCACAAGGCACTGTACATAAATAATAATAATAATAATAATAATAATAATAATAATAATAATAATAATAATAATAATACATACTAATGATCATTAAAAGTTAGGAGTTATGTTGCATTAAAATCACTAAGATAAAAATGCCATTTTATAAAAACATGTTTTAAGTTTAGACTTAAAAATACCCACAAACCCAGCTTCCCTAACTCATGGAGGTACAGCATTCCATAGTTTATCGGCTCTATAAGAAAAAGCCCACCCTCTCGTATTGATTTTATTGACCCTGGGAACAAGCAGCCCGCTTCCTGTGGACTAAGAGTGTGATTTGGGAGATATGCGGTCAGTAGCTTCTGCACATAGTTAGGTGCTGCTCCATTCAAGGCTTTCTAGGTCAATAATAATATTTTAAAATCAATTCTCTACCAACTTCGGTCAATGCTAATTTTTCCTCAACTATGATACAAATTGATAACTATCAGACAGGTAAGATTGAAACCAGGATAGGACAAGGCCAGACAGTCCCAGATACACTAATAAGAGTTAAAAAACAAAAACAAAAACATTGTACTTGTAATGCAACAACCTTCTCTAAAACACTGTTTAAGAATGGAACATTGGAGATGGGCCTGTAGTTATTAGTGAGTTTAGATCCAAGTTGTGTTTCTTGAGCACTGGCTTTACTATAGCTACCTTAAGTGCAGAGGGAACAATATCAGAAGAAAGAGAACTATTTATAATTTTTAAAATGTAGGTAATAATAACTCCAAGAGCATTTTTTTTTTAAATAATTTTGTAGGAATGTAGTAGATCTCTTGTTCTGAATCAGAGCTGTCAGCTCTTGAAGGGTAATCAAAGACCTCCACAGTAGCCTTAGAGGCACCAATAGGTAATACTGTGCAACAAGCCTCCTTAGTAGAATATGTTTGTGGAATCGGATTTCTAATGTGTAGTATTTTATTTTTGAAGTGCTTTAAGAAGTCATTACAGCTAGGAATAGAACCAGTATCAAGGGTGGAACTATTTTGAGAAAGATTCGTTAATTTATCAATTGTAGCAAAAATAAATCTAGGTTTATTTTTATTAGTTTCAATTAAGTTAGAGTAATAAGTTCTGGCCATTGCCAGGGCCTTCCTATATTTAGCCAGGTGGTCCTTCGATATAGTGTAGTGAACATGCAGTTTCTTTACCCGCTATCTCCATTCTAATTTCTAACTCTCATATTTCAATTTGCAAGTAGCATCATTAAACCACGGTGAGATTTTTTTTTTAAAAACACCCTCCAAGATTTGACTGGCACTACAACATCTAAGATACCAGTCAATGAGGTGTTGTAAGTATTCACCATCTCATCTACAGATAAGCCCTCCAGGGATGATAATAAACTCAGTATATCAGAACATTTACCAGCAGTTAAGGAATTAATACCCCAAGATGTAACAGTATGTTCCATGGATTTTGTAGTTACTGGTATGCTGACCTTAAAAATAACAGCAAGATGGTCAGACATGGCGAGATATGTAGTTAATATATTTTCAACAACTAAACCGCTACAGATTGCCAGCTCTAGAGTATGGCCACGATTGTGTGTGGGACCTTTAACATGCTGGATATAATCTAAGGAATCCAGTAGCCTCATAAATTCCAAAGAAAGTGAAGTCAGATTCTGTATCAACATGTAGGTTAAAATCACCCAGTAGAAGAATCCTGTCATAATGGACTGTCAATGAAGATAGCAAGTCACTAAATTCAGCTAAAAATAATGGGTTTGACTTAGGTGGTCAGTAGATAATTACAATATGAACAGGTAGTGCACTATGTAGTGTTAATGTTGACAGTTCAAAAGATAGATGGGATAGTAACTTGATTTATTTTATGTTCACTAGGGAAAGTAGTAGCAAGTAGTAGCAGTCCAGAAGAGCTTTCTGAAAAAAAAGAATAGTAAGGTGGGGAAGCCTCAATCAATGAGACATTGTCATTAGGTCCAAGCCAAGTTTCACTTAATGATAAAATATCAATCCTATAATCTTGAATAAAATCACTAATTAACGGAGCCATATTAGACAGAGACCTGCCATTAAATAAGCACAAGAGTAGACCAGTCCCGCCTAGTACAAGTGATTGAGCAGGGATAACAGGAATTTGAGTAAGCTTATTGTAACACACACACACACACACACACACACACACACACACACACACACACACACACACATCTATGATTACACACTGGGAAGTGGGGGTGGCAGGAAGCTATAACCTCAGTCTTGAATCTCTCTTTAGGTGCCCCCCCCCCTCCTTCCAATGCCTAGTTTAAATACTTTGCAATAGATGAAGTCCATCCTTGTTATAAAATATATTTCTTCTTCAGAAACAGTCCCAGTTATAAAATCCAGACCCTCTTGAGCACATCAGCCAACTAGCCATGCATTTACACCTCTAATTCTGCTGAATTTTTCATCCCAACAAGCAATAACAGATAATAGACCTGACAGAATAATTCTGCATCCTGACCTATTTAGTTGTTTTGTTAATAATCTGAAGTCCTCTTTTAGGACTAAAATATATATGTAAATATATCTCATGTATTTTAAATATATAAAAAGGGGCGAAATTTCTATATCCGAAAAATATAAGGATCATACTTTTCTACGTTCTAAGTTCTACGTTCTGATCTTGTGGGTGGCTAAAAATAAAAAAATGATACAAAATTATAACATCAAATGTTTATATATATATATAATATATATATATATATATATATATATATATATATATATATATATATATATATATATATATATATATATATATATATATATATATATATATATATATATATAAATATTAAATATAAATAAAATAAATGTATTGTTTTTTACTTTTTAGCCTCACATTTGAAATTCGGAGGTAGGGTTAGTACTTCACAATGCGACTGGGTCCTTATAACAAAGTTCAGGCACCTGACAACTAACTAATATACCCATACCAATATATATCTGTGTGTATATGTGTTTTAAACAATGCACACACCTTACATAAACAGTTGTAGCAACACATGGGAACATGTAACACAACAAAATAAAAAGTTCCTTTTATGGTCGAAAGGCAGCAGAGTTAACACTTGTGCACATTTATTTACAGAAGAAAAAAGAACGAAATCTGTTACTTAAATAAACTGGTACAGTATCTTCAAATATTTCACAACTTTATACAATAGAGCCCAGGCATAGCAGGTACAGGCACAGCTATAGATGCTGGGTTGGTAGATAATATTCTCTGGGTGTTCTGGAGGTAGTTACCTGCTTTCAGTCCAGGAAGATATAAAAGAGAATTGTAGTCCTTCTTTTTTTGGTTTGGTTTGGTTTGGTTTGGCTGCTGTACTCTGCTCCTTGCCCTGGGTTTGTCAACCCCACAAGTGAAGACACTGCAACTTTTATACAGCTCTGGCTGGGCTTAATTGATTGGTAATTAATCAATTAAGTCCCAGCCATAGTCTGAATGTGTACTTGGCAGGGATAATAATAAACGTATATATATATATATATATATATATATATATATATATTATATATATAATATATATATAATGATATATATAGATATTATATATATATATATTATATTCAGAATTAGCTAGTAGTACAAAAGGTTTCCAGTCTAATACATGAACACATTAAGCAGTAGCAGTGATAACAGAAAATAAATATCTCAGTGTTGTTTGTGTTCATACCCCACAATTCCATGCTGCTTACACATACACCACACATTCATTTCTTGCCTGTGTTTACAGACCACTTGTTCTACCTGTGTTCCTGTGGTTGCAACACATGCTTATAGTCCTGCTCACCAGATCACAAGATAATACTGCATTCAATTTGGTGACAATAAAATAGATGCAAGGGTTGCAATTACTACTGTATGTGGTTTTGCATGAGCCTCATATATTGAAATATTGCCCAGAGCTGTTGGAAATAAGACACCTGGGGCACTAATCTTTTACTGCCTTACCAAGTGCAATTTAAACACTTAGTTAGAAATGTGCTTTGATAACTGACATGTTTTGAAAAGCAGCTGTAGCATATTGTTTATGATGCTAAGAAGCAATTAAAATATTTTTCAAGCAGACACAAACAGGCCAATAGAAATATGTTTGAAAATGTTTCTTACTATCGGGTGTATTATCACCATGGAGGTCTAACACAGCACACTTGAGCCAATTCAATTCAAAGTGAATGGCAGGTGTGCACGGGAAAGTGATGAAGTTCTCTTCAAATATCCTTGTGTTGACCTCTGATAATAACTTTGAACACTGCTGCATTACATCTAATGCAGGCTCTCCTTATCTCATCCAGCCCAGTTTCTTCTGAAATGTTCTGTATCAGATGTTACTGTTAGTGCTGGTTTGAATGTTTTTTAGATGTAAGAATGAAACTTGATAACCCATTGTGGTTTTGATCTATTAACAGTGGGACTTCAGTTACTGTCACTCAGAATATTGATCATGCCCTATGGCTTGTATAAGAATAACAGCATTATTAATTGCTGACAGATCGGCTGAACCATGGTATACCTCAGACAGGGTCTGAAAGCAGAAAGAGACTTAAACATAAAGATCCTTACTTTGCATAATTTGATCCAAAATTAAATTCAGAATGATAAAGATGTGTTATCTCAAGATCCTCATCTTATTCGACTGTACTATATACAGCCATCTCTTGTGTCAGTAGATATTAAAATAGGCAATTTCCTCTCGCGCTGCAGATCTTCTTTCCTCACTGAAAATGATCCTTTGTCATTACATCCTTAGACTTAGCTTTTTGAAGAAATTATTTTTAAAACAATTTAATTACCAGAGACGAAGTGCTTATTTCTGATGCCAACTTCATAAGAAAAGTAGTATATTACAAGGTCTGGAAAGAGCTTGCCTTACTTTATTGTGATTTAAATTGTACAATTTGTTAAATCACATCAATAGATTATTTTTTATTTGTGAAGGACAATATTGAATAATCCAGTATACATGAAACACTATGCACATCCTCAATTACCTTGAGTGTGGTGCATACATATAAACTTAATTTAATAACCCTATTACAGTCTCTAAATTGCAGGATCATTCCCTCAGTTAAGTACATTGAATACATTTAAATCATTCATGTGCAACATGAGTCAATAACAATTCTTGTACTAACAGCAGCTTAGGAAAGCTAGGTATGTTAATTAAAAAAGCGCGACTCCACATACAGAATGTGTGTTTCAGCAATTTAAATAAATCAGGGTACTTAAAGGACTGTCAAATTACGGTAGTGATTGAGGATATATTTGACACTTGACCTGTGCCTTATTTAACATTTGACACATTCAAAACTATTTGGAGTTAATTTCACTAATGAGCTAGATGAGTTTACTTGAAAAATGCCTCTCGTTTAACCCTATCCAATGCTGTAGTGATTTCAGGTTCTAAAATAAACATTTGATATATGTAAACATCTTTACAAGGTGGTGCAGGTCATGGTGATCTGCCTTTTTATGATACATGTCTCTGATTCTGTACATGTTTACTTTATGAATACCAAAGTGTCTTTCTGAGTTGTTTTTCTAGTCAGGAAAAACCTATTAAAAAAAAAAAAAAATGTTGTTGACACAAAAAAGTGTCCTGTATGTTGAGCAGAAACATAAATTGTCTTGATTAGAGTATTTCTTCAAACCACAGAAATATTATATCATATTAAAAAAAAAAAAACAAACAAAAAAAACAACTGTAAATTAGTTTTATATATCCAAATATCCAAAGGACTAGCACAACTGTTATACTTCTTTACCAGTGTCTGGGAAACCATTACAAAGATAAATACTTGAGAGAACTATCTTGCTGATGAGATGTTAAATCAATGTACTATTGTAAGTGACTCTGCATATAATGCACATTTCACAGCCTACCTCTATGCTGTGTGATGGTGGTCCACTATGAAAGGCGCTATATAAAAATAAAAATATTATTATATTGTTATCAAAGAATCCTGCATGATGAAGTACAGGTTACACTAAATGAGATGGTGAGGGAGGTTGCAGGATCTGTTCTTGTCCTTCTCTCCAGCAAGTATGGTGGTACTATCTGGGGCTGACATCATACTTAGACAGAGATTAAATTCTTCATTTTTTATTTTTTTTTGTAATTGTAAATATATATATATATATATATATATATATATATATATTATATATATATATATATATACTATATATATAATAAAGTCAAATCAGGTCAGTGATTCTGGATATGTGTGCGTTGGGGCACTCTCTCAGCACCAAATCTATTTTAGATAACACAATACTATATACTTTTAAAATATATATTTTTAACTAGTAGTCTCATATACATGCCTCACATGGTATGGTGGCTGAAATCAAGACCAACAAGAGGACAAAACATTTCCTGTCATTGCCATGGATTCAACCATATGCAAACTATACTATAACATATTTTTGTGTGGACATGCAGTCCAAATGTACTCAGGGAAAGTATCCATCAGAGTTAAAATTACAAATTATTCCATCAATCAGTAAACTTTACTTCATTTTATTTTTTAAGTTGCAGTTGTGAGTTGCTCTATTCAATGTTGACTTTAACACCCCTGAATGGATTAATTGAATTCTCATTATAACATAACTCCTGAGGGTCAAAGAAAAATGCCATGCCGCAATGCATCATTTGTTTATTAAATAAAGAAAAAATAGAGCTAGGCAAATCAGAATCAAGTCATGGGGACAGCCATAAAACTTAAGGGTATTTGTGAATATAGATTATCATTTTGTCAATTAAACGAAAAAAAATTAATTAGCTAGCACTCAGGTGGGCAAGAGCTACTTTTATATAGCGGGTGAATCCAGCAATTTAATCATGCGGTTGGAGATGTCAGGCTGCGTTAAAGTTAGTCAGGATTTCTTCATGCATAAAATAATAATAATAATCCTGCCCCTCTCAAATAAAGGACTGGAAAATGTGCAGTATTCTAAGGAAATATTCTTTCACTATTTTACTGCGCATACCACATTTATTTATTTATTTATTTATTTATTTATATCTCAAAGGCTGTATCCTAGTTTAACTGAAATGCTATCGTAAATTAATATTTTCTTTGAAAACTTGGTTGTATTTATAAAACGAGTCTGCCTCTTATTCAAATATGTAATCATCAAACCATACTCCGGTATGGTAGGGCAATCGCAGTTCTGTTTTGTTTGCTGTTCATTGTTCCAGGTATTGCGTTGTCAGATTCTTAGTACCACGGATTGTTGCCGCTTTTAGAGTTTCCCCCCCAAAAGTTTGATATGATGGGGTGGCAGTAGTTGCATTTTTTAATCATGTGATTACGATAATGCTCAATAATATCAATGTATAATGATGCCATTAACTCAAACTCTCTTTGCCTATACCAGGCAAACCAGACAAAACTCACATTGAAAGAAAGAAAATATCTCAATTTTTAAAAGCAACATGTTTTTATTTTATTTTAAACAACACAATTGCCTGATAGTTTGGGTAATTGTGGGGTGATTATAATGGTGTTTTGGGTGATTAATGATGGTGGGGGGGGGGGGGGGGGGGGGGGGGGGGGGGGGGGGGGGGGGGGGGGGGGGGGGGGGGGGGGGGGGGGGGGGGGGGGGGGGGGGGGGGGGGGGGGGGGGGGTAAATTAGTTTTTAATTTTTAAAAAATATATATATAATGTTTCGCTATTCATTAATTATTAATTTATTTATTTTTTACTAAGCTTTGTGTCTTCTGTATAAAGCAGTTTTCCATTCACACTGGTATTTACTGTTTGTTGCTTGGCCAACCGAAAGTCACTGTACATGCAGCCGTTGTGTAACAACAGACCGGCCACAGATTTTCCCCTGTTGCTCCCTTGCTATGTTCAGTGTGAACAGTGGTCTGCCAGTTCCGGTGTGAACGACCCTTTACCCTCTCCCGACCTGCTCTCCTTCTAGCACTTGTTTTGTTCGCTGTCGCTTCAAACTGAACTCCCGACTGCCGTTTAGCCAGGCTATTTATAGTTTAAAAACTGCTAATTAAAATGATCCACAAGTTGTGTCCCGCGGCACCCCACCCCGTCCCAAGTTTATAATGCTCTTCAGTTATAACGCTCATATTGATGTAGACAGTTGGAGCCTTGTCACATATTCTGTGCTTTCTCACAGAATTTAAAACTATCGGACGTTAGCCATCTTGCTTTTGCAGTTACAGATGTACAACTGTAACTAAAAATCCCAAAGTAGTAAACAGACATGCCGATTTGGATGAAGAACAATTAAATGAACGGGAAGACAGCAAATACCAAAAATACCCAAAAAAATAAATACAAAAAATCTCTGTCTTTATACTCAGTTATCCCGAATTTGTAACTTAAAATAATGTATTTTTAGCGGTTTGTAAATGCTACAGAAAGGCACAAAAGGACACTTCTGCACATTGTCCACCCTTCTCAGACACATACCTGGAAAAATTATTGAAATCCTGTTTGTTCTGCTCAGTGTGTCTGCACTGTCAGTGAAAGGGAAAAAAAAATAACTCAGTGCCGTCTCAACTCAGCCCCAATGTCCACAATATAAAAAATACATGTGTACTTTCTTCTGCATGTTCCAATAAAATTAATTTACTCAGGTTAACTTAGCGTGTTGATTCAAAGTTATAATTGGGACTACTTTATTGGCGTAAGGATATTTAATACTTTAATTCTTCAAATCCACTGTTTGAAGGGGGGGAAGATGGCCTCAAGTGCCACTTGTCCTGCCTGCTGCTGGCATTAGTTTTCATCTAACTCATATATTTCATGTATTGCAACGTCGACAGTCTGTGAGGTAAACATCATCAGACTCCCTGCTACAGGGAATGGTTAATGGAGAGTCAACCTATCAGGAAAAGGGACACTGTACTAAGGCTGCTGTGGAACACTATAACATGACTGTTTAGGACTGGTGGGCCATGGTCCAAATTCAATTTAACTTTAATTCAACTTAATCATTTACAGGCATGTCTATCTGTCAATTCAGTAAATCATTCATTTCATTCCATTGGTGGTTGTCTCCTTTCTGAAATGTGTAGTGTGCAGATTGTCTACCAACTGTTCTGGCATGCCTTTCAGCAACCATGTTCATTTCAAAACTTGAAAGTATTTCTTACCTTGCATTAGTATTAGAGATACAGGTGCACTCCACTTATAACATGTCCTGTAAGAACAGAGCTCTAAATGGGGAATTACTCTGGTTAAAACGGACTAGTTTATAATGTATATACCATTTAAGGCATACAGTTTCCCTGTTCCACGGGCAGACATTTAGCATTTATTACGTACAGTGTTCCTGTTACACAGGTAGATATTTTTGGAACATCTGGAACAGTAAATGACAGTCATGGCTGCATGTGTGATACAGGCAGGAAAAACAGTTGCTGTTTATTTTTACTCTTCTGTGATTTTGTTTGCACAGCCATTGTACTGTTTAAACATATCACATATACAATTTTAATTACATTTAGTGAAAATACAAATTAGTAAAATGGTACTACTTCTTACATTGACCCCCTTGCCATCGGCGTCGAGGAGGACCCTGTATGCGATAACACTTCACACCCTCCACTTCCCCGCCCTCGTCTCCCGCCGAGACACCGCTTGGCGGGAGACCCTCCAACCACCGGAGGGTGTCTTTCCCCAGTGGGAGGCCTTGTACTCCCCGCTGGTCTCCAGGGGAGCTGGGGACCTGGGATGGAGGGTCCTGCACGGAGCGCTTGCGTCACGAGAGATCCTGCGTCATTTAACCGCCTCGGACGCCGCATGCCCTTTCTGCGGTCAGTCCGAGTCGGTGGCTCATATTTATTTTTTATGCACCAGGCTGCAGCCGTTCTTCCTGCTGCTGAAGAACCTCTTGCTGCAGTTCCGGCTGCACTTTTCACCCACCCTCCTCATTTTCGGGCACCCTGTTCGTGGCTCCAGCAAAAAGAGAGACCTCCTCGTGAATCTGCTCCTGGCTCTCGCTAAACTGGCCATTTACAAGATCAGGAAGCGTAAGATAAGCGGGGAAGGTCTCTTTGACTGCGGGGCCATGTTCAGGATCCTCCTCCGGTCACGGCTTAAGTTAGAGCACGCCCACGCGGAGTCTGCTGGCGACATGGCATCGTTTGTCGACCAGTGGACTCTAGGGGGCGTGCTCTGTACCACCTCCCCTTTTACCGTTCTTATTTAATTTGCAGTCCTTTTTCTGTTTTTTCTGTTAAATTAGTTAAATGCCTATCTATTTAGCATCCTCTATTCCGAGGATGCTAATTTTAATTTTTTTCTCAAGTCGTCAAAAATGACGGCTGGAGGTGACGTAGCCTATTAGGCATTTAAATAGGACTACTTCTTACATTGTACAACCCGCTGGGGCATGTTTTGTACAAATAACAAACTCCTGTTCTTTGGTAGTTGAGCTTTCTTGTATGGTTCATATTTAAGGTACTCATGTTCGCAGTTACATACAACATTTCAAACTGTATTTGCTTAGTTTATAAAGTACTGATTTCCATTGTTCCTTGGAGTCTGTTATAAGTGGCGTGCACCTGTATTATCATTGACTCCACTTTCCTTGTTCTGATTTTTTTTGTTTGTTTGTTTCACTAAAAAGAAATATGGCAGCTTGCTTGCTGAGGAAAGAAAAAAAATCATAAAAACTGATGAAGTTGATGCATGTCTAGTTTCAGGCTTCAGTCAGTTAATACAAAATGCTTTAACTTTACAATTTTCTATTTTTACCATCCCCCAAGTATCTATAATTTGCTCTGTAATCTAGTTCACAACTCCCAATGCTTCTGTCCTTGTATGTACCGTTTTATGCAATTAAATATGAAAGGAGGACATATTGTACTGTAATTACCCACGACAGACAGCAGCCATTGGTAGTTGTGCCTGCTCAATCACATACAAGGGAACAAATCTACTTCTGTTCCGCCTAGGTTGACATATTTATAACAATAAGAGGATAGGCAGACTTGATAATAATGGTATTTTTGCAATACAGTAACACCAATGATTACTCGCAAAGGGCCAATTTACCCTCCATGTCATTTATTTTTGCCCTTAAGCAATTATTTGGTCTTCTAAGCACTGCATCCATTTGATATAGATGCACCTTCAAACCTACTTATTACACTCTCAAAGTTTTTCAGATATCCAGATTTTACCTTTTACTTAATATATTAATCAGTCATGTGAGGGACAGCCTGTTTACACAGTGTGTGCAAAATATTGTAAGTATATTTGTTATATAAGTTATTCAGTGTTCATGACAAGATGTGATTCAAATGACTGAAATTTAGTTGGTAATATAGTCCATGAGAAATTGCCAAATCTAAAATACTACTTTTCTTTCACCAATTTTTCACTTTGGAGGTAAAACAAGACCTTTTGGCCTAGAGAGATAGTTAGCATTAAAATAATGTTAAGAAACCCATTTGGTACAGTACTAGTTTTCAAAACACGTTTGTTTAGTTGGAATAAAAATACAGCTTTTGAAATGGTCCATGAAAGAAAGACTTCCTGTGGCTTTTTGTTATTGAATGAGGAATTAGTAAGAAAGTTATGTATTTTAAAATAAAAGTTATGGACCGTCAAATCGATATGAAGAGTATTTTCGGTCACTGTCAGAATGATTGGATTGAACCATGAAATTAAGGGTGTATTACAGTCTTATATCAAAACTTGTATTACTTAATTTGTGACCGTAATGTGCAATAATTACTAGGTGTAACAATGGAACCTTTACCATATTCACATATAATGAGAAACAATAACACATTATCAGACACCATTTCAAAACATTTTACAAATCCACATTAATATAACACAACTGAAAAACTGACAAACAGTAACAGAGTTTCAGAGACCTTCGGTAAAGTTACTAAGTAGTTTGGTTAGATTTTTGTAAAATGAACAGTAACTTGTGGGAATAGTAGCTTGTGGGTGGGAAGCTTTTAAGACCCCTTAACTACTATCTTATTATCACTGAATAAGAGATACAGAGACACGTATCTTTTATTCAGGATACACAGAAATTTCAAATACAGAAGTTGCATCCTGGATCTTTTGCTGTAAGATACTGGGTTACAGACGCTTAGGTACCAGGAAACAGCAGTAACTTGGAGGTATTTGAAATATCTGTGTCTTTCAAACTGAATTATGAAGTACAAGAAAAGAACCAAATGATATTCAACAGACAAAGTGGGACCAATGATAATATTGTTTGTCCTAAGTAAAATACAACATGATAGACAAAACTGATTGTATTGAATACATGAGTTTAAAGGTCATCAGTTCTTTTTTTCTAGGATGCCAAAATGAATATTATTATCCCACAGTATTGCCTTTATCATGGATAATCATCTTGTTTACTATAGATTTATACAAATCTGTATTTGACTATGCTTTCACTGTGCTTTTACCATGGTCTATCGCAGGAAGATCTTATGATAGGAACCTATATTTAAATAACTAATACGAAATAAATCATGTTGAACATTATCTCTAGAGAGTGTTTTAATATGTATGTCAAGAAACACACATTTTTTTGTTACAGTATCTATTTATGTCTTATGCCAAGGTTGCTGTTTTGCATCATTTTTTGTAGATGCAATCATCACAAGCCTAAAGCAGTTGCAGACTGAAATTCTAAATGTATTTTTTTTTTTCCGACAGTGTCTTTAATGAATATTGGCCATGTCTGATAGAAATTCATTTTTATACACACGTCTCCTTTTTTGGGTGAAATTGATTATATTAAGCATAATGTCAATCTAATGCAAATGCTTCAGCCCTCTGAAGATACATTGACACCTTAAATAATCTTTACAAGGCATTGGGAAATCAAGTGTTTCATTTAATTAAATTCATGTAGCAGTAACAAACAGATCTGCAGAGCCTGTGAAGTACACGTTCTCCTGTAATATATCTTTGTCAGACTGCCTTTGCTACTTTAGATTAACAAAGATGGAGATGATATGACAGGTTCTTTACCTTGAGTTACTTGATAAGCTGAGCCATCATCCAAGCATGAAACATTATGGATTGGTGACTTTAAACTGGATGGCCCTAATGAATGAGATTAATTACACTTCAGGGAGATCCTCAAGGCTGTCAGATTTTCCGAGTGATGGTCTTTCTAAGCACAGTGAAATGTTAAAACAAGCTGGTTAGACAGGTGCTCTTTTCTGTCATAAAGCGTAATATGACTTTTGAAGACATCTGGAACAGATTGTGAGCAGAAGACCACTTTATCTCTAACTGGCCAATCATGTCTTAAATGTAAAGCATCCACCTGACCTTTGCTATGAGAGATTTGTATACAAGAAGGGTGTCTGGTAATATACTGGTTTTGTGTTTGAATCAGTCTCCAGTTGAAATGTGTGGCATTGTCTCATCTTAATCTCTAATGGCTTTTTCTCAGAAAAAATGCCTGAAAGAACACACACAAAATCACACCGTCACTCCTGTAGAATCAGCTCTTGTCAGGTCTTTTTTATGAAGGATGATGTAGAGAATTGTTCCTTATGACCAAATTGAATTCTGAATGGAAGTTACCAATGCTATCATCCCTTCATACCATATTTATTTATTTATTTTTTAAAAACTGAAAACTGAAAATTATGATTTCCATTACATGAGAGTAGATGTTAAAACTCCATGCTGATTTGAACTCGGCTCCCGCCAAGATAAGCACCAGCTAAGACGTAGCTTTACAGTAAACTAATGTGATCCATCCATTTGCATTTCTTTCCATTTGATGATGTAGATGTCCTTCTGCCTGATGTTGATGGCTGAAGTGTAATGCTGGCTCCAGGGATCAGCTTATTTTGCCTCCCCAGCACATCAGCATACACAATGGCTGCGATGCTGGCTCTGG
This sequence comes from Polyodon spathula, assembly GCF_017654505.1. Lineage (NCBI taxonomy): Eukaryota > Metazoa > Chordata > Actinopteri > Acipenseriformes > Polyodontidae > Polyodon > Polyodon spathula. The sequence continues at coordinate 33,104,350 of NC_054535.1, forward strand.
GGATCAACCATAGTTCTGTCTCCCCAGCACATATTATATTATAAAAATGTAAAATATGTTTTACTTGTAAATACTGAAATAGGATTTGTTTAGGATTCTGGGTACCGTGATATCTTTTCATCATTTTGATTAATGGGATTACTGGGCAGGGAGGGTATTACACAAGGGTTTAACAAAAACATTCTAAAGAAAACTGATAGAAGATAGAAGTACTAGAAAGAAAGTTGTTTTCTAATTAGAAAAAAAAAATGTTAAGCCTTGGTTATCATTATCATAATAATGCAGGGCTTTTTTTCTCATAAAATTAAAATCAAGTAATTAACCTTGCCCACAATAAGATGTACGTTATAAATTGGGCTTCTGTTTTTCAGTTTTTTTATTAATTACATTTTTAGATGCTTATTTTTAGTTATTTTCGAGTTTTATGTAAAAGATCTCATAAAAGCTAAATAATAATGTGTCTATTGCAGAAAAAATTAAATAAAAATAAGAATATGTTATGTATATTTAGTGTACATACTACACTACAACTAATCATTACTCACCCCATAAGCATAGTGTATACATACAAATGTTTTGTTTTGTTACACGGGACAAAACAGACAGTTAAAATAAAAAAAACATCAATAACAACAATCATATAAGAAATAAACTCTTGTGTCAAGATAGATGGAGGATCTATGTCACCAGAAGCCCAAGATACACTCACAGGCTTTTATTGCACACTTTGGTGTACTTTATTTGTAATAATTAATTGTTGCCGTTTACAACAGCTTGAAAAAGTAGCACATACAGCCATTTCCCTTGCCTTGTTTTTTGTAATGCTTTTGTTTTGCCACTAAACTTTCGTTTGTTTTTGTGAAGTCCATTAGTTTACCGTAGCAAACTGAACTTTCATATTTGTGTTGTGTTAAATACCTGTCTTTGCTTCCCAGTATACTGTAATGTTACTGATTGCTGTACTGATATTTGATTAATTTTCATGTTTTCTACATTTTCTTCCAGTTCATTTTTTAACTATTTTTTTTTTAGTAAATTCATATCACTCATTGTCTTTTCTTGGTGCAGCATTTTCCTGATTTTCAATAAACACGTCTCTGTTTTCATCAGTAACATTTTGAAATCTGGTCATCATTTTCGTTAACTGCCAGTTTGTGTGCTGTTGTGAAGTGAGTTTGGGTCAGGGAGTAAAAACTTACCCTCTAATCTAAAATGTATTTTCAGGCCAGGGGTAAAATGCAACATTACCTTGAAGTCACGAGTAATCTCGATAAATACTGTACAACCTTTGATGGTATTAATAAAGAGCTTTCCATTTTAACTACAAAGTTACTTTGAACTACTGTACAAAAACTTAAATAAAATCAGACACAACAGCTATTCTTATTCAGTTTATTGACCACTGCCAATACTACTTTAGATAAGCACAGAAAGAGAACATATATATGAAGATAAGCATAGAAACAGAACTTCTATTTTAACATTGAATTCTTAAATTCAGTGAACATGTTAAAACTTCAATATAAAGCTATACAGATAAATAAAATAAGGAAATGGAATAAGTTATACAACAGTTTGTTTAATATTATAGGCACCTTTTTTTAGCGGTTGCCTCTGATGATGGTTCCAGTCAGATCTGTAGCTGGACTGGTGTGTTTACTCTAAACCTGTGTAGCTTTTTTAAATTTTTACTGCGATTGGCTGCAAAGACAACAGGGCTAGCCAGAGATTCGATAATGTTTTGTTTGGAGGGGTTTTTATTGTACATGGTTTCCTAGTAACTGAAACATTGTATTGTGGGAGATGTAGTTGTTACTGGAAGTTTTAGGGAAGGCAGGCAAGCTGTGCAGCAAAATTGTATGCGCATTTGTTAAAATTGATTGTGTATTTTGAATTTTTATGCGTGAAAAAGGCAGGTATGCAGCTTATCTGGAAAGCATGCGAGTCCACACTTATGAAGACAAAATTTTGCAAATCAAAAGGTACACAGAGCGTGTAATAGGCGTATGGCTGCGGGCGCTAATGCTCATAGAATAATGAGGAAATGTTTGTATTCATTAGCAAGAAAAACTAATGCTGCATAAAATCACAAAAAACAAACAAACAGACAAACTGTAAATGTGTTTTTTTTTTTTTTTAAACGTATCTGTTTTCTAATAGCAATATAACCCTCATAAGAGTGCTTTATCATCTGGTAAGGCCCTTCTAGTTATGTTAAATGGCCTTGAACAATAAACTGCAGGTCTAATAATAGGTCCATTGGAACTGCAATTTAACACAACACTGCAGTCAATTCACACTGTAACTGCAGTTTAACATTACATTTAATAGAATCACTTAAAAAGTTCTAACTTTAGTGTTTCATGATTTTCGTTTTAACCGATAAAAAAACGATCTAACACTAGCCCCCCCCCCATACAAAAAAAATGAAAATCGTTGTATAGACAATAATCACATGAAAACACTGGAAATGGTTCATCAATTCATGTGACTTCAACCCTTTTGTATTTAAAACAAACCTACTACTACGACTACAAAAAAAAACTACCTTTCCCAGTGTGGTTAGGCAATGTCCCTCCTTCCTGACTTGTATCTCACATTGATTCATTCTGAATACTTTATACCCACCTGTAGCAGGGAGAGATCTGTGCTGACTCTGCTGGCGTGTTCACGGGCTGCAGGAAGAGGATGGCAGTCGCCCAACAACCGCCTGTGAGTCATGGCAGTGACACGGGGAGGTGGGAAAGTGGGTGTGTGGACTTTCCCCCTCTCTGAATGGCTGAAAGGCGAGTCTTGGGAGATTGTTGGTCCTATAAAATAACGCTCTGCTGTTTCCTCAGGTCTGCCCTGTTAAACGCGCCGAGAGTGCGCAAGTGCTGGTCACCAACCGAGAACCAGTGGGAGAGAAATAAACGGAGGTTCAGTGCGAGACATTGAGGGCTGGGAACCCTTGGGCAGACCCCTGATTAGTATATCAGAGCAGGCTAGTGAATCGGCAGCGTAGGACGGTGATCCGGGTCGCACGGGCAGCGGTGACCGGGATATCGCTGCAAAGTGCAGCACCTTTTCTTTGTAGTTTTTGTTACTGTTTTATTTTCCCTGTTTCTTTGTGCCTTCTGTTTTGAATTATTGTTTCGAAGTACCTGCAAGGGCGCCGGTATTGTGTACTATCGCTTGGTATGCCCGTGGCTCTGTTTACCATCGTTGGTAAATCAGACCACGGACTCATAGCGCCATCTGCGGGATTAAAGAAAAACCAGATATATTGAATATCCCTTGGACCACGGTCAAGACGATTACTAAGATGTGGAAGGTGTATGGCACCAACAAGACCCTACCTAGATCAGGCCTTCCCTCTAAACTGGATGACCGAGCAAGAAAGAGACTGATCAGAGAGGCTACCAAGAGGACAATGGCAACTGTGCAAGAGTTACAGACTTTTATGGCCAAGACTGGTCAAAGTGTGCATGCGACAACATTATCTCAAGCACTCAACAAATCTGGCCTGTATTTTACTCAAGAAATCCCACCTTGAACCCAGTTTGAAGTATTCAAAAAAACACTCAGGAGATTCTGTAACCATGTGGCAAAAAGTTTTGTGGTCTGACGAAACCAAAATGGAACTTTTAGGCCTAAATGCAAAGCATTATGTTTTGTCGCAAACCCAACACAGTGCATCACCCAAAGAACACCATCCCTACTGTGAAGCATGGTGGTGGCAGCATCATGTTATGTGGATGTTTTTCATGGGGAGGGACTGGGGCACTTGTTAGGATAGAGGGGAAAATGAATGGAGCAAAGTACATAGAAGTCCTTAAGGAAAACTTGCTGAACTCTGCAAGAAAGCTGAAACTGGGACGGAAGTTCACCTTTCAGCATGACAACGACCCAAAGCACACAGCCAAAGATACACTAGAGTGGCTAAGAAACAAAAAAGTTAATGTCCTTGAGTGGCCAAGTCAGATCCCCGACCTAAATCCAATCGAAAATTTGTGGCATGACTTGAAGACTGCTGTCCATCAATCCTCCCCAAGGAACTTGACAGAGCTTGAACAGTTTTGTAAAGAATGGTCAAATATTGCCAAATCTGGGTGTGCAAAGTTGTTAAAGACCTATCCCAACAGACCCACAGCTGTAGTTGCTGCCAAAGGTGCTTCCACCAAGTATTAACTTAGGGTGGTGGAGACTTATCCAATTATGATCTTTCAGTTTTGTATTTTTAATATATAATTTTTTTCTCAATAAAATGTTTTTTCCCCTTAAAAGTGTGGAGTATGGTGTGTAGATAAGTGGATAAAAATCCTCATTTAAATGCATGAAACTCTGAGGCACTGACACAACAAAATGTGAAAAAGTTCAAGAGGGTGTAGACTTTCTATAGGCACTGTATCTGTGTGTGTTTTCTTTATACACAAGTACAGATACATTCAACTGGTTGAAAAATCAGAATGTCAGCTTGCACAGTACCATCTCAATTGAGATCTATGACAGCCAGCTAATCTTCAAAATAGATCGGTTGGCGCAGCATTGGTCAAACACCAGCTCCCCGACCGTGAAGATTAGCCAACCATGTCAACCTTATACCAACTTTGGGCCAACAGTGTTTGCTATTTGGGACATTAACCTATAGGGAAAGTAAAAAATTAAGGCCTGTATTACAGTAACTATAGCAAATAAAAAAAATATATATATATATATATATATATATATATATATATATATATATATATATATATATATATATATAAGAATATATATATACTGGTTTTGTGCTAAGAGGAACCAGTTTCGATGACAATAATGTTAAAAACAAACAAAAAATTAGGTGTTTCAAAATTTCTAAACACAAATGTTTACTAAATGTTCTCATGAAGGGACTCTTCCCCTGCCCTATCATCTCAACAGATTGCTGCCAGGTCTGTGGTTCATCTTTTTCTTGTTGCCAATCAATTATTACATTACCCTTTATAATGCATACTCTAAAGGCCAGTTTACACTCCATCGCTTGACTAAAAACCCAGTGAGAGCCAGCTATCACTCGATTTATCGCCCAATCAACACACTGCCATCGTCCATCAGCGCACTATAAACGCACAACGATGCTGAAGTTCCACTTGATCTGAGAAGTATTTGAACAGAAATGGAAAATGAAGCGCTTCAGTTATTTTTTTTTATTTCTAAGGAGAACACAAATACTATTTAGATTAGAGGGCTCCGATACCTTTTAAATAATGGGTTCCTACACAGGTACATACCTAACCACAAACAAGTAAAAAAAAAAAAAAAAAAAAAAATAGGAACACATCCTATTGTTTTTTCGTCCAAGAAAACATTCACTGTTTTACCGTAATATAATTCAGCTAAAATGACAAAAAGCTGAGTGAGCTAAAAATGGGACTGCTGCTACAATAATGTCAGAAAACAATTAGAAGCAACAATTGTTAACAGATCATATATAATACAGACATAAAATAAAAGATTTGTTACATTCTAGGCTTAGCTATTTTGTTACGTGGTGCTACAGACTAAACTGTAAATGTCAAAAACTAAATGTTTCACACAACTAGCATATTATTATCATTGTGTTCTAACCATAATTGATACCACAATGATATCCACACACAGTGGCCTATGGTCTAAAAAGCTAGTACATTCACCTTCTATACGAAAAAAAAAAAAAAAAAAAAAAAAGCCTTGTGTATTAGCCCTGTATTGACAAGTCTTTCTGATCTACAAACTACATGGATGGAAATAAGACTTTAGCAGTTTAAGAAATTTCAGGTTTTACAAGCTGCAGGCTCCTGCACAAATGTACCAATGAAGCAGAAAAACAAATATATTTGCTTTTCTGCTTAATCAAAAGCATGCAGCTGGTAAAAAAAAAAATGTCTAAAACTGCTGTGCAATGAGTGTCTAATTTCCATCCCTGAGCGTTATGTATTTCTGGCATCTGTTATTATACAATAAGCGTGTTCTAGACAGATTACAAAAAAAGATGGACTGTGGTATTTATCTGTTGAGCTCTGGTGTCATGTTTCGTTATGAATTCATGTTGATTTTATTTGCGCTACATTGCAATGCAGCTCTCATTCTGTTATTTTTTTGACTGCCTTCTAGAAAAAAATACATGTATATAGTTGGTATATTAGTATCTACATTAGATTGATAGACAGATACATCGTTTTGATAAATCATTTGATTTCAAAGCTTGTTTATTTGTTATATTCCATTTATAATTCAATTGTATTGTCCTATTGTTCTACACTGCGGTTGTTTAATATTATTTGAATAGATATGACAATGCAATGACATTATGTGCTGGAGAAAAAGAAACACAATCTTGAAGCCTTTCATTTGCCATGAGTGTAAAATACTCAAGCATTCTCTATTTTCTGCTGATCTTTATAATCTGCTGTCTCTATGCAGGGATAAGCAGTAATTAAACAGAGCAGCTTCTCAACAAACAGCCTGTCATCCATTTTTAGTGTGCTATCACCTAGCAACAAGGTCAGCAACGAGGTCAAAGTTCAGTTGATTTGAACTCTCAACAACCCTGCCAGCAACTGTCGTTTTCGAGCAGGGCCATTGTCGGGTGGCCCTATAAACTGCACAGCGACGAACAGCGATGATCGCCAGCCCCTCTGCTCTTTAACGACAGTCAAGCGATGGAGTATAAACTAGCCTTTATCCTTCATTCCGTTTCTCCATACTGCTGCCTCACATCTTTTCTTTTTAAAAGCCTCGTGTTTATACCATTCCTCTAGCAAGATGCCCTCTGTACCTGCCAATTGTCTCTACAGAGCTTTTCTGTGTGGTGGACGTTTTGATTGTACAGATCAGTGGCAAGCTTCGGTCGTTAAACTGATGATCAAGTGTTTATTGTTCTAATCCAATACAGCAGTGGCTGAAGTAGAACATTAGTTGTGATGAAAAACCACCTGTCAAAAAAGAGCTGTTTTGAAACCCAGAGAACCAGACAGTGAAACGAATGATCTTAAACACATGTGTACTTACTGAAAAGTATAGGTATCATAAGCTCCCCAGACATCATTAAAACCACGTTAGATGCTTAGTGTGGTTGCATTTCTATGTGGGTACACTTCCTTCTGCATCAGGCTTCAGACACCCATAACTAGTTTTGAACTAGAATGCACAACATGTTTAAAAGCGTCTCTATCTCGCAATCAGTTAACAATGATAGGAAGTGGAGAGTGGTATCTTAGCTTTTCTCATCCACCCAGCCTCCCACATCTTCATACTGTGCATGTATACATTCAGCCTCCTACACAAACACATAAAAACCACACGTCACTCATGTAGGTCAGAGGTGGATTACCTTGTGCTCACCACAGTGCAATGGTAGAGGGAGATGTTGACTTCAGTGCCCACTGTTCTACAGGTTAACATCAACTTCATACTGTTTAAAATCCCTCAGTCGATATGTAATTTTCTTACCAAAATTGAGATACTTGGCCATAGGGTAGTTAATCCTTTAGTTCATATAATGTATGCACATGCAAGGTCATATTTAGCACAGATCAAGACCACTTTATCAAGATGCTCATCTTTTCCCAGATGTGCAAATAACAAAATGATATCTGCTAGCAGTGTTCCTGAAGCATAGAGGAAAGAGCTAGCATTAAAGCAGTTTGCCAAAAAACACCACAATAAAGGTTTCACCTTGTTAATATATCAGCAAAAGATAGAGAAAAATATTTTCCTGGACAGATATTTGAAGACAGGAAAACTCTTTTGCAAAACCTTGTTGCATATATTTGTACAGAGGTATTGCAAGGACTTAACATTCCTTTTTATTTTTATTTCAGTCTTGAAATAAGTGTGAGGAATCAGAATACAAGCAGCAAGAACTGTGCTAAATGAAAGCTGATTGCAGTGCTGATTAAGATAAAGATTGATTACGAGAGGAGTTGCTGGGGGTCTATTAGGGAGCTGCTGTGGTCGCACAAAACCTCGCTGGTGGCCGCATTTAAGAAATGCTGTCCTAGCTTCTTTTTAGAAATGTACAGGGATTTAGTCAATTTTGCAGTTGCAGTTGTAGGACTTTTGTCTTTTCTCATGGCGCTTTTGTGTTTAGTACAGTGAAGTACTCAAACTGCAAAGACATTTTTGTAGCACTGCTTATGTCTTGCTGTCTGCTAATTCACAGTCTTCCTTGGATTCCTTCTGCATATTATTAAAGTACCTGATTTGATAATCTGCAGAACTAAGCTACTTTCTTTTTCATTCAGGTTGAAGAAACATTTCAGGATTCATTAAGCTTATTTTTTTTTTGTTTATACTTTTTGGAGCGCACAATAGAATTCACTGCAGCATTGTGAATTCATTACTTATACCCGAAATGTTAAAATGATAACAACAAACTGTTTCTCTGTATAATTGTTACTTATTGTATAAATTAAAGCTGGGCTGCTATTTATCTGTTGTCAATAGTCAGTCCTCCTCTATGACTCATTAATGAAACTGGATTGGAAAGTATTCATAAAGACACTAATAAAAATGTGAAAAAATGAAGAATTAATTCACAAGTGGTTCAGATTTTTTACACAGTACTTAGCTTAAGAGATTGTGGGCCCTGTTTAGCAATGTTCGCAAACCCCTAAGGCAATCGTAAAACACTTTTGTGCACATCAAAATCCGGCCTTGCCTGCGTATGTGATTTAGAAATTTTGGTCTGAACTTTAGGGTAGTGTCCTCATATACATATAAATGTAGCGATTTTGCAAACCATCAACAGTGTTAGCGTTTGCGTTTCAGTTGACATGTGAAAACCAGGTCTAAACTGATGCAAATTACATGACTGACTATAAATACCGCTGAAACTACCAGTGGGCTGCTGAACATTTTACATTTTTTGCGCTTTTGTTTTTTTTTTTGCACAGGTTCTCTTAAAGGGAATATTGAATCCTTATTGGTTGTACTCCCCCCACTGTGCTTTGATTGGCTAGGCGCATGATTCGCTATTTGATGTGTGTTAGCCCACACATGAGACACGGCTTCTAAATCACGTTTTCGTGAGCTATTGCATCGGTTCGCTAACGCTGTCATTTTTGCCATACTGGAAGTGGCTGTGCACATACAGTATTTGCTAAATAGAGCCCTGTGTCTATTAGTGGCTTATTCACAATCAGTACCCTACAGTACCCAGCTCCTAGATATTTGGTTTGCTTTGCTTTATTGTGCAATCGGAACCCAATGCAGAAACTGTGAGGGAAAATACCAAAATAGATAAAATAGTGGAAACGCGTAAATGTGACGCTGAAATCCTTCAAGAAACAATTAGATACTGCTCTGGGCCTAAAAGTGTGCTGACAAAGGTGCCTTATTGGGCCCTGTCATCTCAGTTAATTTCTAACACCTCTTTTGTAGAATAATAACAGGTTTAGCACAATCAAAAATAGGCTATGTTTTGACAGTATCACTTGCCTCCTTCTGTGCCCTAGTATTGAACTATTTTAAACACTGAAAAACACAAGGCTTTAACATCTGCTTTTGTCTTGAGTATTAGCAGTAACTGCAGGTGTGTCAATCGATATTGGTTAGTTATTATGGTAATAAGTTAAGGTATGCAAATGCCCCCAGAAATGGCTGCAGCTTCAGGTTAGCCCTGCCGATTGCACCTACTTCATGTTGTTCGTATTCTTTGCAGACAATAAAAGCGGAAGTTAAGGAACACGTTCTACAAGCCTTACAAAAATGCTATTGAAAACATCACAGTATAACCGTGGCAAAAAACGGTTAAAGGACAGATTGACAGATCAGTTCCTAAGATGTTGCTTAGGTACCTGTTTTAAAGCAATAAATAGCCATGTTAAGTAAAGGTGCTGTATTCGTTGACAATACAGATATAGTAATTAGCAGAAGTGACACTTTTTTTAGAATCAGCTATATTTTCCATAAGTGCTTGGTTGTGCATTATGTCAAGAGGTTTAAAGTGACTTTGCCAGCACTGAGGCTGTATGTTGTGTCAGTGACGTGCAGGAGCGTCTCAGGGAGTCCTGAAAGTTCTTCAAGTGCCAGCACCGCTGTGGCTACTGGGTTTGTCAGCATGTCGTAATTTTTTTCAATAGGTTTATGATGCATTTTTGATGGATTATATTAATATTTTCTTCATCTATGCCTACAGCTATGGCTAAAATGTTGCATCACCTACAATTTTAGGATTGAGACATAATATTAAAAAAATTAAAACTAGATATTTTATTTAACATCATGTAATCAAAGAAACTACTAAATGATATTGCAAGAGTCTACCGGAAGCCATGGTAGTACAGTATGTCATGTTAGATTTCGAAATGTCACATTTTTTAAATTTTTGTCAGCGGTATGTAATACCATGCTAAACTTTTTTTATAGGCAAAACATTTTGCAACATCCTGTTTTGTGACTTTTAAGATACAACCAAAGCTTAATAGGCTCATGAATCTTAACTTTTGCTTAGTTTTTTTTTTTGTTTTTTGTTTTGTTTTGGTATCTTTGCTGAAGTATATGTTGTAACCTATGTTGCAGTAAAATCCACAATATGGTATATTTGTATTTGGACTAGTTTAAATTCTAATAAAAAAAAAAAAAAAAAAAAAAAAAAAAAAAAAACTTATTTTAATTCAAGTCATGTAGAACCCAAGTAAATCGAAATAATTATAAGAACATAAGAAAGTTTACAAACGAGAGGAGGCCATTCGGCCCATCTTGCTCATTTGGTTGTTAGTAGCTTATTGATCCCAGAATCTCATCAAGTAGCTTCTTGAAGGATCCTAGAGTGTCAGCTTCAACAACATTACTGGGGAGTTGGTTCCAGACCCTTACAATTCTCTAAAAAAAGTACCTCCTATTTTCTGTTCTGAATGCTCCATTTGTGACCCCTGGTCCTTGTTTCTTTTTTCAGGTCAAACAAGTCCCTTTTGTCAACATTGTCAATACCTTTTAGAATTTTGAATGCTTGAATCAGATCGCCATGTAGACTTCTTTGTTCAAGACTGAATAGATTAAATTTGTTTAGCCTATGACATGCCTTTTAAACCCAGGATAATTCTGGTCGCTCTTCTTTGCACTCTTTCTAGAGCAGCAATATCCTTTTTGTAGCGGGGTGACCAGAACTGAACACAATATTTTGGATGAGGTCTTACTAATTGTAAAGTTTTAATATTTCTTCTCTTGATTTAAATTCAACACTTTTCCACTATATATCTGAGGATTTTGTTGGCCTTTTTTAAAGCTTCCCCACATTGTCTAGATGAAGTCAACATAACTCCTAGGTCTTTTTCATAGATTCCTCCTTCAATTTCAGTATCTCCCATATGATACTTATAATGCACATTTGTATTGCCTGCATGCAGTACCTTAGACTTTTCAGACTAGACAATGTTTCTAGTGATTACAAAGGAACAGTTTTATTAGAAATAAAACTAAATAAAGGAAACATTAAAGGTGCAACAACTAAGCTAAAGTGATACAGAAAGGAAATGTAACTAAACTAAACAGTACAGAAAAGAAAGTTTGTACAATACCTATTATATGAAATTCAGTCAATATCACCTTTTGGGACAGTAGATAATTATCACTACACGCAGATTGATACATTAGAAAATGCAGGACCCCTAGCAATTTTCCAGTTTTCTTTGGTGCAAAATACTGTACCCATATAATACACAAGAAGCTTAATTGAAAACTGCTTTGTGATCTGTGCTGTAAAGGAAACTTTAATATAATTACATGATTGTCTAGATAGTAATTCCTCCGATATTCCCATTCAGAATGTATGGGTGTGTATTAAAAAAACAGCAGATTGAAGTCATTACTGTGGATATGAACTGAAGCGCGTTGAGACCTTCCCTATGGAAGATCATAATTTATTGATGAACACAAAATACAATGACAGAGGCAGTTATTTTATGCTAAGGAAATTGCAAAATAGGTTAAGCTAGAAATTATTTTATGATGTACTAAAAATCATTCTAGTGAAACATCCCATCAATGTGCTAGAGCACAATATTGCATTTATTTTGTGCTATTGGACAGTTTTGAAGTAACAAAGAAAATGGGTATCTGTGTCATTGCTGTTGAATGCATTTTCTGGTGTGATATTAGCAAGATGTGGTGAGAACCAAATTCGAAAATGAGGAGTTTTAGAAAAGCACACATTCTTCCAAGCTCCCCTCAGTAACCCATCACAGGCACCATAGAGCATCTCACAGCAGTATGTCCTTTATTCTATTATAGCAGCCAGCCAAAGATGCTGGGAGATGCATGGGTCTCCCCATGAAATGCTTTTTTAAAAAAAAAAAATCTCATGAAGCAAGTAACTTATTTGAGATTTACAAAAAAACAACAAAATCATTGGAGCCGTGGACATGGTTTCTAAACCGAACAATAAAACGCACAGGTTTAATAGTTGCTTATTGACAGTATAACTGAGGTAGATGTCACTGGACCACAGCTAAATACCTGTGAGTGCTTTCTTGTTTTTGACCATAAGGGGAATATATGCTGTATATATATTTTTTAAAAAGTACATTTTACATTTAGATTTTGTATTGTTGTAGAATAGCAAAATTATCTTTTCTACTGTTTTATCAGATACAGTCAGATTTCTATTAAATAGTTTAAAACAAAATGCAATGTAGATAAAAACCTAGTTGCTTCACAATCTATTGTTATTTCATTTTTTGTTAATGGCTATAAGTATTAAATATATAAGCAGTTTATCCTGGTTTGCATGTATGTATTTATGTATGTGTTGTTCACATTTACAAACTGCACATATTTTAAATTTAAAATATATACAAAACACTATTATGTTATCTGTATTTGGTAACTTGTAAAATAAACTTGTTTATATGTATTTTCAACTACAAGACACAATTATTTGTGACTAATAAATCTATTGATCATTTAAATATAAATTGTAGTCCCAAAAAATTAAGCCAAATCTTGAAATCCCCTCAATTTTCTCTGAAATGGTTCCCTTTCAAATACAAAATGTAACCATTACCAAATGGGTATTTACCTCCTGAAGACCTGAATCCTGAATATTGTATGCCAAAGCTGCTCACTGCACCATTTTTTCTGACGGAGAGCCATGTTCAGATAAATACAATTGTTGCTAACATTTGTATTTATTCGCATTTTATGTGTGTTAATTAAATTAAAATTTAATTAAATGAATCGCTGTAATAGTTTTTCAACTTACGAGTGTTTGTGTGCACTACAGCCTGTTGCTGCGGCTGACTTTGCACACTCCCCCTCAGGCTGCATAGCATAGCTGGAGCTTATTTTCTTTCTTGTTTTTGCTATTTAGAATGGAGCCTGGGAAGGAACATGGAGATATATATATATATATATATATATATATATATATATATATATATATATATATATATATATATATATATCATGCGGACTATCTTACTATCTCATGGCCATGGGCTAAAATAGCCATGTCATGCACAAGAGATAATAAGATATGCGCACAAGATTTTAAATTGTTCCTACAAGATACTAAATCATTTGCACAAGATATTAAATCGTTCCCACGAGATATTTTTTCTCTCATGTCCCTTTCTGGGTTCCGGAATTGTTATATTACTGTTTTTTGTTGAGAGAATTTTTTTGCTCAATGTGATATTTCTGTGTTTTACAGATACTATGCGCTGGCCTATCTGTAGGGGAATCATTTCAGAAAAATTCTGGGGGGGGGCAAATTTCTATTAACATTGACCATTCTACGCCCCAAATAGCATCATGAATAAGGGCAGTAATTGGGCCCATTTACAGCGTGATAGTGTGCTGTGTTATGTCACATATCTGTCTTAAAATATATTATACAAAATGTGCAATGCGAATATTTTTAAAGCATGGCACTGTTTTATGACAAAATTGAAAAATGTTGTTCGACTAAGTCTCATTTTATAATAATAAATTGTGTAATGTTATGGTTGTCATCATTTTCATTGAAATGTTTGTGTTTTAAAGTGCATAAATGCTTTAAAGCTAACTGGATTGCTCTGCTTCTGATATCGCAGTTAAGTAAACATTTCACAGTTGCATAATGTTCCATTAAACACATAGCCGTTCAACATCATTTTTTAATCGTTTTACAGTAGCAGCTCGGGACATTAGACTACTGTTATTTCAGATCACTGGAATAAAAAGGAAAAAAAAGTCATGTACTGCATTGCGTGGGCTTTACAAAAAGAGCCAGGGGTAAGAATGCAGTTTAACTTTTTATTTTAGAGTGTGTATCTGAATACCTCTCACCAGATTTCACACATACTTACAACCTTGAGTTAAGTTTGATACATTTCACCTGCTTTCCACAAATAATGACACTTTGTATCTAATACAAATCAATGAACATAAACACCACATTCCTGTGAATGTCGAAAGTAGAAATATATAGCAAAGTTTAAAATAACATGTTATAACAGGATGGCTTGAGTGGTGCGTGTGGGTGGTGACGTCAGGTTCAGGAAGCAGCAGTCAAACCAAAACATACAGGGCCACAGACATATATTTATTACATAATAAAACACAAGATTTAAACAAAACACAAAAAAGAATAGGGCACTCTTGCCAAAGTAAAAATAACACAAACAATTATAAATCTTAATATTAATACGAGTACCTTGTTAGCTGGTTTGGTAGCATTCGCTCTTTACTATCCATCACCTTACAACTCTCTAATACGCTGTATGTCTGAGCCCAGAGTGGGTCTTTTGTACTCTGGTTGGAGTCTTATTTACCTATTAGACAATTACCTTATTAAGGCTCCAGCCACATCCCCACAGGCTTTACTGGGATGAGGATTTAACCCCATCCCCACCAGCAACACTGTATGAGACCTGCTTTGCGTCGGTCTCAAACAATAAATAATGTTGGACGGCTTTCGTCCATCCGCACACAAATACAATATACAACAATAATACCAATATGAATTTATACAAATAAAACACATGCATAAATAACCCAAGAGGAATTTGTCAACATCAGCCTGTAAGTCTAATGTTTTTATATCGTCAGGTGGACTCGCAGTGAAAAAAGATTGCTCAATCTCTCATACCCAGTAGCCATCTTTTTACCCTTTGCACAAAAATAACAAAATTACAAGAATCAAAAATTGCTATAGGGTCAAACTGAAAACTGAAAATGCACAGCACAGCTCTACACAAGCCTAAATCAAATTTTTATGTCGATGGTACCTTTTCTTTACAGCAGTGGTTCTCAACCCTGGTCCTGGGGGAACACTGCCCTGCTTAATTATTTTAAACAGATGGAGATTTCACTTTAGGTATAAAATTGTATAATGAACATCAATTCTTAAACTTTTTATAAGCTACTCTATTTAAAAAGCTCAGATTAGGCAAATAGGTTGGATCTAAAACCAGCAGAGCAATGTTCCCCCAGGACCAGGGTTGAGAACCACTGTTATACAACATACATGTAAAATAATGGGGCATAAGCAATATTAGTTGTTTCTTCAGCAAGTCAATCCCTCCTTCTGCCCCCCCCCCCCGCAAGAGTCGTCGTTCCAGATGATCGGCAGACTTGGAGCAGATGATAAAAATCAGGACAGCTGTTCCCACCAAGGAACTGTTACTGCTGAAATGCTGCGGCAACACTCTACGCCAGGGATACTGCCTGCCCTAACAAACAGTGCTGAATTTCTAAGGTGATTCTCAAAAGAGCCTACTCAGCCGGGGCATTCGCTGCATAACTAGGGAATTACAACAGCATCCTGTTCGCCCAGCAGCTTTGGCTTTCCCAGGCATGGGTACCTGACGGGGACAAAGCACCACTGTCAGACGCCCAGGTCACTCCAGGGCATATCTTTGGTCCTGCGGTGCTTGAAATGCTCACCATGCTCAGAAATCCAGTAAGGAGCTAACTCACCTGTTTCTCAAATGCCAGAAGCGATGCTCGAGACCGGCTGCGGAGGCCATAATAGGTTCCACTGCACTGTGCAAAGGCAGAAGGTGCAGGCTAAGCCACAGGCGAAACAGCAGTCCTTGGAGTTTTTAGTCACAGGCCCAGGGCCCCTTCTCAGGGAGCCATCTGGCCTATTGGCGCCAGTGCACCACTGGCATCTGGGTGCTTATGACCATTAAGACTGTCTATTCGCTACGATTCAAGCAAGGTCCCCCTCTCTTTCAGGGCGTGACTACAGTAGTCACAAACCCACAAGACACCGCTGCCTTGTCTCAGGAGGCACTGCTTCAAAAACAGGCTATTTGCATGATAGACCCCCTTGAGTTGGATGAAGGGTTCTACTCCAGGTACTTCCTAGTGCCGTAGCAGGATGATGGTCTCAGACCAATACTCGACCTCAGACAGGTCAACCTGTATCTAAATTGAAGACGGTTCAAGATGTTGCCAATACAACGCCTGTTGCAGTCAATCAGAACAGGTGACTGGTTCACCATGCTGGACCTCAAGGACGCGTTTCCACATGCCCATAAAACCAGTGGATAGGAAGTACCTGTGGTTTGCCTTTCCGATAACCACACATGAGTTCTGTATCTTGCCTTTTGGCTTCTCTCTCTAGCTCCACGTGCCTTCTCGAAGCTATTTTGGCCCCCCATGAACTGTCACTGTCCACCTTCAACGGTGAATCATGTGAAGAGCCAGCTCACACCGTTCTAGACAGCCTCCTTTTTCAGAGTGTGCTTGGACTCTGGATCCATGCTGGGCACTCTGTCGGACGACAGAATAGCCACTTGTTTGGAACTCTTTCAGTTCAACAGATCACTAACAGTGTGACATTCCAGAAACTTCTGGGTCTGATGGCAGCAGCTTCCCAGATCCACCTATTGGGTCTCCTGCATATGCACCCTTTATAGGCCTGGTTCAATCGCACAGTCTACCAGCATGTTGAACCGCGACCATCTGTTGACAGTGTTCTACTTCTGTCTAAGGGCACTTTCTTGGTGGAAACAGCCGGCCCATCTACACCTGGCCGTAGTGCTGGGCAGTGTTACAAGTGAGAACAAGTGGAGCGTCTTTCAGATGTGGTGTCATGACTTTACCATAGTGTAAGCTTCTCACAATACCTTTAAAAGGTTCTACAGGCTAAATGTCACAGGCATAGAGGTGAAACTCTCCCTTAATTTTTTCATGATAGCTACTTGTTACTGGGGTTCTGAATGGTAACGCACAAGGCAGCCTCGGCTTAGCCTTGTAGCATTCCAGTCATTCTGCAATCTTGCCCTTGCGATGGCTTCTGGTATTATTTTTGTTATTGTTTTATTTTTTATACACAGACCTCAGTTTGCTTGATAATTCTCGTCTTACCAGATTGTTTTCATAGCAAGTCTTTTGTATAGCATTTTTAAACATTGCAAACAAATTACTGCATTGTTCACTTCTGTGTACTTGCTTCCCTAGCCTTACACCTACAGTGTACCACAAATATGTTCTTTCAGCAAAAATAAATTGTGCCTAGAAGGATAATATAACCCCTGCTTATGTTCCTGGAACAATGACTATAGATAGAAGAGACACATGCCATTTGAATCAGCTGTTTGCTTACTGAGTATAGAATAAAGAGATGACTGATGGTGATAAATTGGCTTGTCAGAACAACTTTTTATTCTCTTTTTTTTTGGTCAGTTATACATACTGCTACAGTATAGAAGACACTCTTAACCTTATTTATATCTGTCATCACATATTGGGAACAGGTCTTTCAGCAAACTGCCTGTGCCCTGATTAATTCAGAGAGGAGTTGACCTGTGTATGAAGGGAACTATATTAATCTCAGCAATGTAAACAAGCTCATTTATCATTTTCATTTGTAAAATATTGTGGTTGCCGTTTTGGTGAAGCTCCAGCACAATTCAAGACAGATGTCAACATTTAAGCTTTGTTTGTTGAAACAAAGCATGGGACTGTTTTTGCATCATCTCAAAGCCAGCTACATAACACAGCTATCACAATGGACATGTTATCCTAAGAGTATAAGATTCTGTATTTGACTCATTTTGTTTTAGCTTAAAATTATTTCTGTTGTCTGATGCACAATTGTATATTAGGCAAGATGGCATCTTAAGAAGCCTGTTCTGGAAGTTTCTTCATGTAAAATTACATTCAAATTGCAAGTAAATCAGATTAAATGAAGTTCGTAACTAAAGTTCAGGAGGAGGGTCAAACACCAATCTTGGAGTCACCAAATTGAATCATTCAATTTACACATTAGCTAATTAAGATTGTTAGCACTATAAATACTCTGTTCACTTACCTCTCAGTTGTGTTTCGTTTTCATCGTAACCCACCTCCTCCCTATATCAGTCTCTCTTAAAAACAATTTCTAGGTTTTGTCAATGGGCTCTCCGCCTTGTCCAGTTGGCCAGGCAGTGAGCCCACAAATCAAATTAATTTGTATATAGAACACAATTCCCTGTAAAATCACATACTCTGCATTCTCCACAATAAATATTTTTACTAAAACATTTTGTGTTGGTGTTTGTCCCAAACTACTGAACTCATTATTAGATCGGATTGAGTTCAATCCGAGCAATTCCCTGTTTATTCCCATTAGCTCAAGTAAGTACATGCATGCAGTTTCTTTTAGCAACTGGATGAGGCAGACTTAACCCTTATGCTCTGGTGAACATGCTACCAGTTTGAAGTCTGACTGACATACTAGTATTAGCCTAAACGTATAGCATATTGTACCATTCTAAACAGCTGAGAATCTGAAGATTATTAAGAGAAAAACGTTTCACTCTATGATTAAATATACCCTATGATTACCTAGTTTGAATGTAAAAAATATGTTATAAAAGTATCATTGGTAGCCAGAACTTTCAGAAAGTAAGATCAGTAAAAATTTTGTGACTACCGAGTTTGGTTTTTATTTTACACCAAATTGTTTGACAGATGCATAATGTGAAGAAGTTTGCCATCAGTCAAGTCATCAACATTTTCTTTAAAAAAAAAAAAAAAAAAAAAAAAAAAGATTTAGGGCCAGTAAACATTCTTGGTTATGTAAAGCAATTTAGTCTGCTCTCTGGTAATGCTGCATTTTAAAATCATGGTATATACGGTAATCAAAAGCAGAATAAGAAGAAGAGGCTTTCCTGGGCCAAAAAACACAGAAACTGGACGTTTGAGGAGTGGATGTCAGTCTTATGGACTGATGAGTGAAAATTTGAAATATTTGGGTCCAACTGCCGAATATTTGTAAGACGCAGAGAAGGTGAGCGCATGATTTCTGCATGTGTGGTTCCCCCACTGTCAAGCATGAAGGAGGCAATGTCATGGTCTGGGGTTGCTTTGCTGGTGATAGAGTTGGTGATCTTTACCAAGCCCATGGCAAGCTCAACCAGCATGGCTATCATAGCATACTTCAGAGGCATGCCATTCCATCAGGATTACGGCTAGTTGGGCAGTCCTTCATTCTTCAGCAAGATAATGACCCGAAACACACCTCAAAGTTGAGCAAGAGCAAGAAGAATCTAGCGAAGAAGGAAAGTGAAGGACAACTCAATCTAATGACCTGGCCTGCCCAGTCTCCAGACCTCAATCCCATAGAACTTGTATAGGAGGAACTGGACAGAAGAGTCAAAGCAAAGCTACCCACAGGTGCCCTACATCTCTGGGAATTGCTTCAGAAGAGCTGGGAAGACATGTCTGGTGATTTCCTGCTGAAACTTGTTAACCGAATGCCTCGTGTTTGTGAGGCTGTCATTAAGGCAAAGGGTGGCTATTTTGAGGAATCCAAGATTTAGAGACAATTTTCAATTTTCTTGAACATTGCTTTGATACTCCTTATGTTTTGTTTTGTATATTGTAACATGTGTTTTCATTTTCAAGAATTTACAGAAAAGTATACAACGTAAATCATTGCCAATTATGAAAAACCCTAGTTTCCAGCAAGTGTACTCAAACTTTTGACTGGTACTGTTTATTTTACAAATCAAAACAAGAAAATGTAAATAAATAAACACCTGAACAGACATCGGTTTACAACATATATACTGTACATATATACATATAAAACGGAAACGATAGCAATATATTTTTTTACTTTTCAACAGCAATCAGTTTGTTATCAGATGAGCAAAAGAAACTGAACAATGCAGATAAATAAATTTAGAAAAAAAAAACAGAAGCGCACAGCACAAGAATTTATAAAAAATTTGAATTTCTTTTTCTTTTTTTTCAACAAAACTGTATTCCCTTGCCTTGAGTCTAAGGCTGATCATAATCAACACAGATAATGCACTTCTCCACGCCGCCTTTCTGCACAGGGCACAGCTGTCCAAAGTTTTATTCTTACTGCACTTGTCAACCTGGCATTGGCATCTCTTGCGCCTCTCAATCGGGTTGCCAGCTTCAGCTGTGGGTATACGCTTGGCAGTCTCCCACTGTTCCAAATGCTTCTTGAAAAGTTCCTGTGCTGACTCTAAAATATGTTCTCTCGTTGATACATTCTCCTCTGTGCATTCTTTGTAAAGTACCCAGGAGTTGATGGCTACTAGGTCGAATACATTGTAAAACACCTGAATAGACCACCATTGGGAGCCAGCTTTCACAGAATACTTCCGTGCCATCTGATCCAAAACTTCAATTCCATATTTTGTTGCATAGTAAAACTACACGGTCTCCAGTATTTATTTTCAATAGTCCCGATGCTAATCGACTGACCAAAGCAGCGCAGCTGGCAAGCAGGCGCCAGCCTTCAAAAGGCTGATTGAAAACAATAGACTGTCAGTCATTCACTCAGGCAGAGAGTTGAGACTAATCTGATTACAGCTAAACACATTGAATACCGTAAAATACCTTTCTGTATAATCAAATACAATTGTTTTCTGTGTGGCCGTCAATGTGACTGCTCCCCGGGCTTTTAGGTATAATGTAATGTATCTCCTTTACTTCTGCACTCCCGCATTTCATGCTTTGTGAGAACTTTTAATACATACGGACAGAAAGGTACATGAACGCGCAGCTCCATATGTGTTACACGACTGGAGAAAATTATATTTTAAAACTAAAAAATGTCAAAATGATCGTTGTGCAGATATAGAATCTCAGCAATGCTCGTCCTATGCCACCAGACACTCTCTCTCTCTCTCTCTCTCTCTCTCTCTCTCTCTCTCTCTCTCTCTTTATATATATATATATATATATATATATATATATATATATATATACACACACACACACACACACACAGTTCAGATCATCTTTTACTTTTATTTGAAATTTACTGTTAAGGCTGCTGCAGTGACTCAAGTTGCTGCAGACCCGTAGGCACAAAAGGAAGATAAAATGAAATACAATTATTTATTGATATAAAAAATGTTTTCATGTCTACATAAATACATGCTGTTAAATTACTAACTGTACATAAGGTGAAACTGAAGTCGTGAACTACGCTTTTTTATACAGATCACCTGTCATGTAGAGAGGTGCAATATTTGAGAACATATGCATTGTCCTTCTTTGCTTTTTTTTTATATTCATGAGAAAAGTTGGGAATCGTAGTCTAAAATGTAAACCCGCATAATCCCTGGGCCAAATCAATTTGGGATATGACTTTAGTTTTTGGGTACAACTTTAGGTTTCCCGACCTTAAGCTCTTTGTTGGCATGGTAATGTAAATACCCTAATTGTTTCAGAAAATACAGAGGTTATGCATTTTATGGAATTTTATGGATTTTGCTTTCAGTCTCAATATGTTTTCAATTTTCTCAATAAATGTTTTATTTAGGTTATATTTAAAATTGTTACTTCAACGCTCACTTTTCAGAGGCTCACAAAGTACCAAAATAAATCACTCACTTTTTAAAGCAATGTATGTATTTTGAGCTCTGAGCCCATTCCATACCCTCACCACTCTTTGGGTGTCCCTCTGTCCTAAGTCTGTCTTCACTTAATTTACAACTGTACTCTCTGATCCTTTGGCTAAAGGCGTGTAGACAGTTGTTAGTTTTTTGTCAGTTTGTCATTTTTTAATTAAAAAAAAAAATCTAAATATTATTATGCTAGCATTTCTATTGTAACTCTAAGAAAACAGAACAGGACTCAAATAAAATACACTTTTGATTTGATTAGTTTTCCCACTGGACATTGGTCCAGTGTATGAAACCAATGAGTCTAATTAAACACTGATGAGTTGTAAACTGATTAATTGGTTTGTCAACAGTTTCACATCATCTCACTTTTCAAATAATAAAGAAATGCATCTCCAGTTTTTAATTGACCAGATCAGATTTAACTGCAGAGCATTGCCATATATAATAAATAATACATTTTACAATCAAATTAAAATCCATGTAAAATTAGGCAATGTAGTACTTGTTATTCAATGCAGCTATGATATGTTTTTTTAATATTTGGTTGCACATTTTTTGAAAGCCAAAAATTGTTAAAATAGTATGAGCATAATAACATTTATTTGGTGTCACGAATTACTTCCAGATTTTCACACACAGGCTGTTATTGATCTGAGAAAACTGTGAGCCAAAATAATTATAAACAAACCACAATACTCATAAGCTTGTAATTAGTAATGGGCACATACATTAAAACAATGTTCCAAGGGCATTTTCCTATTTATATGTGTCTAAGAAGTCAGTTTTTAGTGTCAAGATGCATTGCTTAAGTGTCAGCATTATTGGTGTGGACTGCACATGTATATCACATTCCATAGAATTAACAGTGGTTAGTGTAGACCAGATCATTTTTTTGTAAGTGAATTAACTGGAATAGCATAGTGCTATTGATTACATCCATGTTGCTTTGAGACCTTGGGTGCTGACAAATAGAAAAGTACATTGTACCTGAACATTTTTTTACACTTGACACACCAGGTGATTTTAAAAAGAATTGTAGCAGGCGGCAGATGTTTAACCTTATACCCAGGGAAGATGGTTTTAACTACTTTAGGTACACACAAATTGTGTGGTTGTTCAAACGTTCTTCTTAAAAGCCATTTTAAAAAATGACTCGACTATCACGAGGCAACTAACAATTTGGACTGCCAGATCAAACGTGTCAGTAAAATTTAAACCCTGTTTCGTGCATAAATGTTCATGCAAAAATAAGAAAGTTAGCATCATTTAATTTGTGGGACACATATGTAATTCGCACCGTAAAGGGTTCAAAGAAAAGAAGAAAAAAAAAGTACTGAACCATTCAAAATTGTAAGGAATCCTGGCTAATCTTGTCCAGGCAAATTAATTAAAAACAATGACTGCTTAATAGATGTTGTGGTAAAGAATAAGGAGACAGAAGTCACTGCATCTAGACATAAAAAGGGAAAGCTGGTATGTAGTGGTATAAGGGATTGTTCTATATTATCTGAGGAAATTCATCATACAAAAATATGCACTAAACAAGTTAAGGAGCTATCTAACTCTCTCTTTCTCTCTCTCTCTTTCTCTATGCTTTCTCTATCTATATATATATATATATATATATATATATATATATATATATATATATATATATATATATATATATATACAGTGCCTTGCAAAAGTATTCAGACCCCTGACCAATTCTCTCATATTACTGAATTACAAATGGTACATTGAAATTTCGTTCTGTTCGATATTTTATTTTAAAACACTTAAACTCAAAATCAACTATTGTAAGGTGACATTGGTTTTATGTTTGGGAAATATTTTTAAGAAAAATAAAAAACTAAAATATCTTGCTTGCATAAGTATTCAACCCCCACACATTAGTATTTGGTAGAGCCACCTTTCGCTGCAATAACAGCTTTAAGTCTTTTGGGGTAAGTATGTACCAGCTTTGCACACAGTGTCGGAGTGATTTTGGCCCATTCTTCTTGGCAGATTTGCTCCAGGTTGTTCAGGTTGGTTGGACGACGCTTGTGGACCGCAATTTTCAAATAGTGCCACAGATTCTCAATGGGATTGAGATCAGGACTTTGACTGGGCCACTGTAGGACATTCACCTTTTTGTTCTTGAGCCACTCCAACGTTGCTTTGGCCTTGTGCTTAGGATCATTGTCCTGCTGAAAGGTGAATTTCCTCCCAAGCTTCAGTTTTTTAGCGGACTGAAGCAGATTCTCTTGCAGTATTTTCTTGTATTTTGCTCCATCCATTCTTCCTTCAACTGTAACAAGATGTCCAGTCCCTGCTGATGAGAAGCATCCCCACAGCATGATGTTGCCACCACCATACTTCACTGTAGGGATGGTGTGTCTTGAGGCATGGGCAGTGTTGGATTTGCGCCACACATTGCACTTTGAGTTTTGGCCAAAAAGCTCTATCTTGGTCTCATCTGACCACAAAACCTTTTCCCACATCGCAGCTGGGTCACTCTCATGCTTTCTGGCAAACTCCAGACGTGCTTTCAGATGGTACTTTTTGAGTAACAGCTTCTTTCTTGTCACCCTCCCATACAGGCCAGTGTTATGCAGAGCTCTTGATATGGTTGACTGGTGCACCATTACTCCACTCCCAGCCACTGAACTCTGTAGCTCCTTCAAAGTGATTGTGGGCCTCTCTGTGGCTTCTATCACAAGTCTCCTTCTTGTTTGAGCGCTGAATTTTGAGGGACGGCCTTTTCTTGGCAGTGCCTGGGTGGTGTGATGCAGCTTCCACTTCCTGATTATTGATCCAACTGTGCTCACTGGGATATCCAAACACTTGGATATTATTTTGTACCCATTCCCTAATCTATGCATTTGTATTACTTTATCTCTAACTTCTGTAGAATTTTGGTCTTCATTTTCCTTCAGATTCATAGCCTTACCAATGATCCTTCAACAGTGAGGTTTTTATCCAGAAAATGTGACAGCAACTTTAGTGGTTCACAGGTGGAGGACAATGGTAATGTAATTGTGTCCTTGTTAGGGCAATTTCTTTCATCGGTGCAAACTGGGAGCTTCCACAGCACAGGGGTTGAACACTTATGCAATCAAGATATTTCAGTTTCTTATTTTTCTTATAAATATTTCCCAACATAAAACCAAAAACCGAGTTTCAGTGTTTAAAAATAAAATATCAAACAGAATGAAATTTCAATGTAACATTTGTAATTCGGTAATATGAGAGAATTGGTCAGGGGTCTGAATACTTTTGCAAGGCACTGTATATATATATATATATATATATATATATATATATATATATATATATATATAGCGAGAGAGAGAGAGAGAGAGAGAGAAACTCAAGTCTACATCTCCCTGAAAGCAACATTATTGTATTAGCAGTAAACACACTGACGTTTATTGCCAATGCTGGATAACTTAGACAATTTTTATCAATAAACTTCTAGAACTCATTTATTTCATACACTGGCGATACTTTTTCTCAATGCTAACAAAACATACAATATTATTTTACAGTTTGCTAAATAGATAAATATAAATTTGATCTGCAAATAAGTTATTTATTTATTTACAAGCAACAAAAAATTATTATAATACAAATGTAAAAGTTCCAAAGTTCCAACAGTACAATACACTTCACTGCAATATACTGACATAAGAATCGTGTCTCTCTTCTTTTTCAGAGACTTTTTGCTGTTCTACTAAATGTAAAGTTTATGTTTGCACAACATAAAATGCTGTTTAATTTAATATCTAGTTATTGTAAGTGTATTGGACTATGTGCTGCCCGGAACATATATATATATATATATATATTAGAAAATATGATTTTATAAAACTTTTGTATATATATATATAATATATAATATCATATATATGCATATATATATATATATATATATATATATATATATATATATGCTTATATATGCTTATATGTTTTAGTTTTAGTTGCACATAAGTCAGAGTCCAAGAACAAATATCATTGCAGAGTTATCAAAAACGCATTACTGCTCTGTTCAGTAAGTTTGCCTGCTTGAATTAGAAACAACAATGTGGTGCAATTTATTGGAAGAGAAAGCAGTGGAAAAAAAGCCATTACAAACAAGCTCATGATTTATTAAATCAATCCCCTCAGTAGTCACAAAACTCATTCTGTATGCAGAGCTCCTCTGTCTCCGTAAGACAAATGACTGGCCCATGCAAAAGAGAAATGGCTGCACTAAACTCAGAGTAATCAACTTGTGAAATTAAACATCAAAAATGCTGAAATGATTGTGTGCGGCAAAGTGATTTGTCTGCAATTAGAACACACCACATTACTCAAACAGATGCAGTATATGGGATGTTAATGAGATGGTGTTCACCATTAAGATGTTTAAAATACAGCATAAACCCAACATAATCTGCAGTACATTAATAAGCAGTGGGACGTTAACAAGGATGTAGGTAATTTGTTTCAGCTACTTTATTCTGTCAGTGACCAATATCGAGGGCTTGGAAAGAAGAGAATTGTTCAATTGTCTTTGCTTTGGCTTGCTTCTTAAGCTTCTTAATTTATAATTGTAAAAATATGTAGCAGTATTGTAAGAAAAAGGTGCAGTGTGGTGTGTTAATACTTTTATTTTAGGATGTGTTATTTAAAATGAATAATGCATTTATAAATGGCTTATAAAGGAAAAATATTATTAGCTGTAATATTTAAAACATGCTGCTGCAGCAAAACTATGTTACAGATATGTAATTGGGACAAGGAAATTGTTTTAAAGCATCTTTTAGTGAAAAACAGTTCCTTTTATTATTTTCATTATATGTACCCCATAGTTCTCTAAGCCTAGTAGTTACGAGAGGGGTTGTACTGCTCAGTTGTAGTGTAGTGTATAGCAGCAGTATATTACATAAGCTTCTAATTATTTTAAATAGTTTGAGTACAGAACCATTATCTAACTTTGCTATCTATTTGAACTGCAGACCAAGTGCCAATCATTCAACATTAGCCTCAAGAGCAAGTTCTGTAGACCTGTTGGATTGCTATACTGTTGCAATTACCGGTATCTGAAAATATTTGAAAGTTTTTGTGTGCTTTCTGTAGTTTATTTTATACTTTGTGAGTTGGACCTGAGAAACTTAGGCCTGTGGGTAATTTAATTTCCGAGATCGCATACTAGTCTTTTTGGTAAAACGTCAATTTTTTACTTTTAGAAGCTTAGACTGATATTCGGTGGAGGGATTATTGAATGATTGTCCTCCCATTTAGCATAATTGAGTAATGGTCTCATTTGATCAATCCACGCATGATATATAAATCACAGCAAATTTACCTGGGTGTTGCTCCTGTATCCTAGGTGCAATCATGTCCTCCACCTCCCCAACTTCCACCTTAATGCAGGCTGTCCTGGCATCGTCAGGGGGCGTGGATTTCTTCTCCCCTTAACAGGCCGGAACAGCAGTAAATAGTACATAATCACCTCTCACCATAACCATACAAGCAGTCATGAGCCTGACACTGAATCTGATATATATTTTGTTGGAGCTATGATCCACCTTTTTCAGACTGCTATGAGAACTATTTAGGTCTTAACTAAACCTAACAATATGATCACAGGAAGATCAACGATATTTACTCCCTGTCTTTGTTATGGTTGCCAGCTAGGGAACTGAAGGTGCAGAAATGAAGCCTTCACACCCGCATACCTGTATTTTGAAACAGGCTTGAACTGTTTGGTGAATATTGTTTTAATGTAAAAAAATGACACATATTTTAGAGAAGCTGGTTCTTCTTTAACCTTTTAGGGTCTGCCCAATGTTAAATATCCTGCCTGCGACCTGACCCTTTAACTCATTTTACTCAGGTACTGTGAGAGACAGTCCTGCTTGTGTATTTCTGGACTTTAAAACAAGGTCCTACTTGTGTATTTCCGGTAGATTAGCATATTAACAGATAGTTATCAATGTGAATGTCTGGAATGTTGAAGCTGTGCTGAAGACAAACTTACCTGGGTGCAGTAAACAAACATTTTCACACGAAATCTTTACAAAGTAAGAGAAATGGAGATATCAAAGGCACAAGGGCCTATTTTCCGATAAATAAATAAATAAATACATATATACACACACACACACACACACACACACACACACACACACACACACATATATATATTTCGTGGTTGTGGACAGAATCAGAAGACCAGAGCTGTTTAGGGTTATGTTGCCATGGACCTTTCTTGAAGCATTTAAAATAGAAAGGAAAGGGGGAGAAATCAACAAAAAAAAAAAGGGAGACTGCATCAAAACAACTCAGGTAACAACCATTACATGAATTTATCCTAATAATAATATAATAATATATTATTATTATATTATAATAATATATTATAATAATAGGAGCATGCTATAGACCGCCAGATTCAGACGGTGAGCAAAATAATCTGTTATACAATGACATTAGAAATGCTTGTAGCAAAGGAGAAGCCATACTAATGGGGGATTTCAACTTCCCCCATATAAAATGGGAAAGCCCGGTGGGGAGCACGACGGATGAAATTGAAATAGTGGAAATAACAAAGGACTGCTTCCTAACACAATTTGTCAAGGCAATGCCTTGATTTAGTCTTTTCAAATAACGAAGACAGAATAACTAATACAGAGGTCAGAGAACCACTAGCAAACGCAGACCACAACATGGTCTCATTTGAAGTGCTTTTTAAAACCCCAAAAGTAATGACTAAAGCTAAGGTTTACAATTTTAGAAAAGCAAACTATGAAGGTATGAAACAGAGACTAACAGAAGTAGACTGGAGTAAAGTAGAGAAAACACCCACAGAAAAAGGATGGCTGTTCTTCAAAAATGTAGTACTAGAGGCGCAAAACAATTACATCCCTAAAGTAGACAAATCTAAATGTAAAATTAAATTGCCAAAATGATTTAATAGCTCAATTTAAAAAAATATTCAGCGAAAAAAAGGCACTTTACAGAGCGTTAAAAAGGGACCAAAAAGAAAGTACACAGAAAGAGTACACGGAACTGCAAATGCAAGTCAAAAAAGAAGTTAGAAAGGCCAAGAGAGAAATTGAAATGATCATTGGTAAGGGGGCTAAAACCAATTCCAAAATGTGTTTCCAATATTACAACAGCAAGAGAACATTCAAAGAGGAGGTTAAATGTCTAAGAGATACAAATGGCAAAATCATAGATGAAGAAAAAAATAGCAAAAATTTTAAATGATTACTTTTCACAAGTTTTTACAAAGGAGTATACGGACAACATGCCCCACATGCCATCCAGTTCCTATCCAGTTTTAAATAACTTTAGCATAACCGAGGCAGAAGTGTTAAAGGGACTAGGAGCTCTTAAAATAAATAAATCCTCTGGGCCGGATGAGATCCTCCCAATAGTACTCAAAGAAATGAAAGAAGTTATTTACAAACCGCTAACCAAGATCATGCAACAGTCTCTTGACACAGGGGTGGTACCGACAGACTGGAAAATTGCAAACATAATACCGATCCACAAAAAGGGAAACAAAACTGAACCAGGGTTTTCTGAGGATGCAACATCGATAATGGATAATTGCAAAGCATATGACATGGTTTATTAGATTTCCAGAAAGCTTTTGACAAAGTCCCGCATAAAAGATTAATTCTCAAACTGAACGCAGTTGGGATTCAAGGAAACACATGTACATGGATTAGGGAGTGGTTAACATGTAGAAAATAGAAAGTACTGATTAGAGGAGAAACCTCAGAATGGAGTGTGGTAACCAGTGGAGTACCACAGGGATCACTATTCCTAATCTACATTAATGATTTAGATTCTGGTATAGGAAGCAAACTTGTTAAATTTGCAGACGACAGAAAAACAGGAGAAGTGGCAAACACTATTGCAGCAGCAAAGGTCATTCAAAATGATCTAGACAAGATTCAAAACTGGGCAGACACATGGCAAATGACATTTAATAGAGAAAAGTGTAAGGTACTGCACGCAGGAAATAAAAATGTGCATTATAAATATCATATGGGAGATACTGAAATTGGAGAAGGAATCTATGAAAACAACCTAGGAGTTTTTGTTGACTCAGAAATGTCTTCATCCAGACAATATAAAAAAGGCCAACAAGATGCTCGGATACATTGTGAAAAGTGTAGAATTTAAATCAAGGGAAGTCATGTTAAAACTGTACAATGCATTAGTAAGACCTCATCTTGAATATTGTGTTCAGTTCTAGTCACCTCGACTTGTGGCTTTTGGTACCTTTTGTATATGGCAATAATTCATTTATTTTGTATCAAATTTGTTAAATTTTATCCCTATGTTCCCTACATGTTGAAGTTTCATTGTGCACTGTTAAATTTGAGCTGGCCATGCTAAAATATATTTTACTGGCAATAAACTGTGGTTTTTGTTATCTGTATTGAATAGGGTGAGTTTCTGAGTATTTTACTTTTTTTTTAATGAAAGCCTAGTGTGTGCACATTCATTTCATGTACGTCATGTACCTTTAACCTTTATAGTTACAGCCATAAATCTAACAGTAAAAAAACAGGCAGAAATAGCTTGAACCCCCAAAAATATAATGAAACCTCTTACTTGTGCACTGACTTTTCCACTTAATAACACAACATTCCATTTACTTTACTGAATGATTTCCAGGTCAGGACTAGACCCCTATATTCTGATTCACTATAAACAAGTTAGACATGAGTCCTCTCTTTGTGGTCCATATTGGAGAATAAGTATTCTTCTGATGAGATGGATCTTATCATATAATAATTCAGTCAGGTAGTGTTAGTGCAGCTGATCCAAAATGAGCAATACATTCAAAGTTATTACATTAAGTGGCAAAACCTGATAAAAACGTGATGCTTCAATAAAGAATCTGAACCATAACAGAACAAATATTTTCCTCTAAAATGTGATCTAATTATAAACAGTTAGAGTATAAATTATAAACTGACTGTGTAATTGTTGTTCAAATACTGTAGTTTACTAATGGCTATGATTATACTGTTTAACTCTACTTCTGACTGCTTACAGACTAGATGTTACTGTAGCTGTACACAATCACCTAACTCAAATTACTGTCTTAAATTGCTGATGCCTAAAAATGTCAAATGTTTTCAGACGGCTAGCTATATTTTATGTAAATAAATATAAATTATTTTAATGGAGAGAATGATTAGTTAAGTAGTTTTGACATACGTTTCAGAAATCTGTGTTTTGTGATTAAGATGGATGTATTTATAGATAAGATCCTACACTAGTATTTGGCCAATGATTTGATATGGTACCCCAATATTATTGTTTGTAATAACGCAAGACATAAATACAATTGTAATGACTTATATTTCACTTTAATAGCAACTCCGCTTCACGGTGTAGTTTACACTGTGCCTCAGTGCCTCAGGCTATCGTTACAATTGACATGGGGGCTCCTGAGTGGCGCATCCAGTAAAAGCAGTCTGCCTGGAGTGTGCACCCCATAGCTTGGAGGTCACCGGTTCAAATCCATGCTATGCCACTGCCAACCATGGCCAGAACTTCCCAGGGCAGCACACAATTTGCCAAGCACTGCCTGGGCAGGGTAGGAGATAGGTCAGCTGGGGAGTTATTGGCTCACCACACACCAGTGACCCCTATGGCTGACCAGACGCCTGCAGGCCAGCCTGTACACAATTTAGAACTGCATGGCTGCACAGTGGGCTTGCAGAGTGAAAAACAGGAGAGAGCTGACAGCACTTGCTGCAGAGGACACAAGTGCTTGTCTCTCTTGAGAGAGTTTGGGGGTTGCAGCAGTGAGTCATGTTGAATAATAATTGGATATTCTAAAATTGAGAACAAATTGAAAAATGAATAAAAATAATTGTTAAATTTGACATGAACACATTTATTGAGGTACCATTATCTGCAGATTAAGTATTTTAATTCTTCCTAGCGTTTATGTAATTGCTCTTGATTCCAGTCCTTGTGGTGGTTATTTCTTCTGGATGTCGAACAATTATTTACAGAAGCTTGATGACAGGTAAGGCTCTGAAAAACAGGAGCTGCAGCTTCAGTATACCTCAATCAACAAAAACATGTTTGTAAATATGTAGTAAAAGCATTCACACATTTTTGTTTGACACATTCACAGTGGATTTCACACCACTTTCTGAAGATATACCTGCTGAATTAAAATACGTTCAAATTTTGTTCTGAAACGCTTAACCTTAAAGAGTTGTAGAATAATCAAGAACATAATCTGTGTTGTTTCTAAAAGTTTCTGAGAATATGCATCTGTGAACAAATACAGGATGATGCCGAGATCAAGATGCCATGATGCTGGATCGTAGCTTGACGTATGTGATTCAATGAAACACTGCAGGTTGTAGAAAATAGTTTACCACTAGCAGAATGTAAATGAATGATCATAGTTTTTCTTTTTTTTTTTAATTAATTTTAGATTGGATTTAAGTGTAGGGTAGAAGTACACAATATAGACAGTTTTCACGGAGAAGAATAAATTTCATGGTCTGTGTCATGTTTTTCATGGCCGTGAAATAGCCTACCTTAGTAATGTACTGTAGAAGTATAAGTGAATCCACAAGGACAAAACGCTTCTCTGAGCACTCCAGTATGTGATGCATTTCTGGTTGCGACGTGGTATGTAGATTGATTCAGCGTATACATGCAAGTATGAAAGAGATAATCTACATATCTTGTTTGCGATGTGGGCAGTAAGTCAATTAATAATAAATCCACATACATGTATGAAAGAGATATTATACATATTCAAGCGTGGAGATGCAAAATAAAAATATCAACCAGAGTTGTCACTGAAGATAATGCAAATCTAAGTGGCTATGCAAAGTCATGTAAAGTTTTTGATTAAAATATGACAGCAAAAAGTGAAATGCACCTCTGCAGCCGCAACACACTGGAAGGGACTGCTGCTTTCACTAGCAGAAGCTGGACCACGTAATTCATAAATTTTAACCAACAGCACAATAAAAAATATATATATTTCCATGTGAATAGGCCATAATGTTAATGTAGATCTCAAAACGTGTTTATTTTCTCCTTTGGACAGTGGAGTTGATTTATTTATTTTTTTTCTCTCAATTTTACTGTTATGTTTACACTGGAAATTTGTCATATTTTACACAAAACATGGAAAAAGCTAGTGATGACAGAAATATGAAAATTGAAGAGTGCTATATTTAAAATGCCATTGTTTTCTCTTCTGATTTTTTTATAGGCTGTTGGTTTGTTTACTGAAATATACAATGCTTACTAAGGCACTTTGGTTCTACTTTTACTTTTTACTTTTAAAGGCCTACTTGCATCGATGGATTTACAGTCGGGGAGGGCGGGGGGGGGGGGGGGGGGGGGGGGGGTCGCAAATGTTTTGGTTTATCGATAACCTGTCACCCATTGTTTGTCCTCCAATAATTAAAAAAAGAGGAGTAGGTTGTATGACAAGAATATGTTATACCATCCACTAGTTACTAAAATGGTATAAAATTACATTTGTTAAATTTCGATCTGGCTACTGTTTTTACTTTAGCTTCTTTACATGTGATTAGTTTACTTATAAACAATTAGGGGAGTACTAAGCTAGTATCAGACGACAAAGAGTGGATCACAAATGTTTTGTTATGTTCTGAATTCGTTATCTGTCACATTTAATATGAATAATTCCGGATGTCATACGAGCATTACCTAAATACAAAGAAGATTATCATATCTCTACAGTCATTCACAGGGTCCCGCGGTCCTGGTGCACACGCTGGTTTAAACAGTAATTTGCGCGGGGAGGGCGGGGGGGCGGGGGGGGGGGGGGGGGCAAATGGTTTGGTTTGAAAACCAAAATTCATTTATCAGACCAAAACATTTGTCCTCCATAATTTTCTAAGAGCAGAGCTGTAGCCATCTAATTCTTACATACATCCACTTTAAAAAAGGATTTCCCAAGGGCATACTTTGTAAAAACACACTTTATTTAAAATGACATGGGCCATATTTATCAAGCCTATTTATCTCTTAGACGCATGTCAAAATTGTAGCTAGTCGCTTATTCATAAAGAATGTTTATTTCTGTACAAGCTTGAGTCTGTTCTAAATTTTAGAAATGGATAACCAAAATGTAATATCATTTGTTAAACTTGTTTAAGTTACTGTTTTAAGCTGTTTCAGTCACATTTGTGCAGTCAGGTATTTTTTTTATTTATTTTTAACTTTGCTTTAGTAATAATTTAAATAATATATATATTACTGAAAAAAAAAAAAAAAAAAAATATATATAACAGTATATTATATATATATATATATATATATATATAATGGCTTCATCTCAGGTAGGCAGTGTGGTCCAGTGGTTAAAGTATTTGCAGTATTCTGCTTGTGTCTGGATTATTCTATTTCTGCTGTTTCAAGTTTGTAATAATTTTCTATTATTTACATATACATTTTTTTAATTAAAAATGTGCATTAAAATCAGAACCTGCAATCTGTACCTTTATCAGTGTGTTACCTACAGGGGTATATATAGAGAGAGCAGCTAAGCACACGAATATCAGTGAAGAGCAGCACAACTGTATATAGCTACAGTAGTTATCTAGACAATAATAATAATAATAATAATAATAATAATAATAATAATAATAATAATAAATTCAACTCAGTGTTTTTCAAGGTACCTTGCTGCTGCAGCTATCTCAAAGTCCTTTGTGTTTGTTGTTGCAGTTGCAATACGTAGACATGCATCAACACGACAGTTCTCAAGGCGAGTGGTTGTGGATGTTTTAACTGAGTTCATGTGGCTGAAGCCTCGTTCGCAGCAACAGGTGTCAGGGCTCAGTGTCAGTAAAATATGTGACAGCCTTGCTAGTTCACTGTATTCATCCTCACTACATGACTTAAACAAAATACACCATAATTTGGTAACGTCACTGCCACAGCAGTCTGAGTTGAAAAGTGTCTTCACAGCCTCATCCTCGCAGTACAATGTATATTGCATTTCAACTTTGCTGGAGTTAATGTGCTTTATAAATCTTGCAGCAAGTTTTTGAATTTCTGAGACTGGTGGCTTTTGGTTGCAGGGGTCCAAATAAAGCATGCATTTCACCAGCTCGTTTCAGGAAACCTGGACTTGAATGCCTGTTCAAGTTTTTTTGCATATTCAATGAAAGTTGCTTTTACCTTAGCAATCTCCGTTTCTGGCAAGTAGTGCTGCTCCTCACACTCCCTCAGTATCTCTGTGACCTTGGCACTAGGGATAGACAGGTTGCTTGGAGTTATGAAAGGTTCCCGTGTAGAATCATCATTTGAAGGCTGTTTAAATGGCTTCAAAATTACCTTGCAGTATTTCTCCAGAGAACAGTATGTGTTGTATAGATCTGAGTTCTCTTTCTGCAGCGCTAGATTCATTGATGCGAGAAGTGGCAAAGCCCATCTCAAGAAACTTAGATATAGAATGAATTTAGGCGATTGTAGCATGTCATGGATATTCTGGCAACTTGTTCTATAACTCGGTGACCCATTCCCAAATGCCTATCTCTCAAAGTATTGCACTAGAGAATCCCGCAGTAACTCAAACCTCTAAACGCAGGCAGCCAAACTTAACCAGCAATTTTTTTGTAGTTAACCAGGTTTAAGTATTCCTCTTCATTCAGCTCACATATCTGTCTAAACTCCTTTTTTTCTTGCAGCTCCACTGAAATGTCTCAGTGTCACTTTGATTGTGTCTTCCACAAAGTCAGGTATGACTGATTCAGCTTCTTTAGCCATTAAGACTTGGCAATGAGTCATATAGTGCTGGACAAATAAATCGCCATGGCGATCTTTCAATCGCCTTGAAACACTTTCACGTTGGGCTAGCATTACAGATGCCCCGCCCGATGTAAATCCCACAATTTTCTCTACAGGGTACTTGTTTCGGTCATTTTCCAAACAACCAACGATGGCTTCACTCAGATTTTGTGCATTACAACGCTCGGTTATTTCAATTAACCTCAACAACTCAGAGCGAATTTCACCTGCCTCAACATTCACAAAACGATGAGAAATAATTTAACTCGTCACTGTGGTCAGTGCTCTCGTTGCACATTAAGTTTACAAACGGTGCATCTACTGCTTGAACAGTTTCACTGTAAAGATAGCGACCTAAATCTTCAGTGTTTCTTGACACAGTTTTTGCACTGCAATGCAGTCTTTGAAAAGGAACAAAGTTTGGGTCAATTTTTTCAGCCATTTCTTTGAAAACGACGCCTGCTGTAAATGGCAGTTTGGCTTTTGCTAAACTGTAGGCAAGGCAAAGATCATTCTGTGCATCTTTGAGATTGTGGTTAACAAAGTTGGTCATTGACTTTACCTGGCTTCCTCTGTTGGCTTTGGACTCCTTGATGAATCTATCCTTCTCTACACTCGACATGTTTCAAGTCTTAGATATTTTATTGCACTATTTTTCAGCATGGTCGCGAGCTACTGTTGACTTGAGTTGTTTCATTACTAGGCCACATCTCGCGAACTCCATAAAATAATCTGTGGGTCTTTCAAAAATGAAATATTCTCTTTCCCAAATTGGGTTGAACGATCTTTTTTTTTAATTTCGACGCCATGTTTTTTTCAATGTTAAGAAAAAGAAAACAGTGCTCAACATGAACGTAACTAACTCTTAATCGGCTTGTATAACAAGGCTTCAGTAGGCGGTTCAGTGTTATCAAGATTCTGCAGTAACCATAGTTACGGTAGATTATTGTCATTGTCAGTTTACGGGGAGAAGCAGAGACCAAATCTAGCCTGTTTGTATTCACAATTGCAATATGTACAAAGATAAATAATGTATTTTTTCAACAGAGATTGTAAATCATACTTTTTATAAATAAATTACCACAGACCTCAAACTTTTTACCACGGACACTGGTGTCCGTGTACGGACACCTTGCCGATCCCTGGTTACCTATTCTTACTGGTGATGGGGGTGAAGGGACAACAGATCTTTAATGAACTGTTAATCCTGGAGTTTTAGTCGCAAGATGCATATCCTTTGGTGTTATGCAAAGGTGTAATTAAATTAATTTGCATACATACATACATACATATATATATATATATTTATATATATATATATATATATATATATATATATATAGTCACATTTTTATGCCATACTTGGAAACCCATCTGAATATGAATTACTTTAGGCTAATTTCAGAAGTATTACTGTAATATAGAAAAAAAAAAAAACAAGAAAGCAAGTCCTGTAAGCAGACCCCTTGGCATCTCTGGAGCACCAGCTTATATGTAAGTAAATAACGAAAATATTCGCAAAATATATATGTGTGTGTGTGTGTGTGTGTGTGTGTGTGTGTATATATATATATATATATATATATATATATATATATATATATATATATATATATATATATATAATATCAGTAAGATCATAGTATGAAGATAATCAAGTCTTTCCGATTATTTGACAATTCCTTTTAACACTGCAGATTTTCAACTTTTAACATGTTGAATCTGTGATGTATTACATGTTCTTAAAAAGGGACTTTGAAAGATGTTTACAACAACTTAATTTTAAAAGAAAGCACTTTTTTTTTTATTTTACCTTAATCCACACAGAAAGCTTTTGTGATTAGTCACAGATTGAAACATGCAGTAACAAAGAACAAAAAATAGCCTTGCCCTTAATCATTGATATTTATTTATTTTAAATGCTAAAGAAAAGTAATGTATAAGATTTGAACCCCATTCACCCACAATGATACCCAGATATTTAACCCACAAGCTCAGACAGATCATCTCGCTCACATTAAGAAGAATTGTAGTAAAGCTACCCTGCAGAATGTTTGAATAATAGAGTGAAAATACAAAGAAGTGAAACACACACTCAAACTTGGAAAAGTGCATGGAAATTAGAATCATTGATAAAGTGCTTTTCAATACTAAGGTGTACTGTGAGATTTTAACTGTACATGTGCAGTAATTACAAATTTAAAACATTATACATACTTTACAAATGTACATGTATTGTATGCTGATATACATTTCTTTCTGTATAAATTAAATATTAATGAATAATACTTGTTCCACTTCATTACAGTGATATAATATGTTTCTTTTTATTTAATTCGTGAATTCTAAATACTCCAATGTACTTCAAACAAGACATTTTGCTAAAATTTCCGTTCTATCACCACTGATGATTCTACAGTTTATAAACAAATCCCCAATCATCAATTCACATTTTTATGCCATACTTGGAAACCCATCTGTACATGAATTACTTTAGGCTAATTTCAGAAGTATTACTGTAATATAGAAAAAAAAAACAAGAAAGCAAGTCCTGTAAGCAGACCCCTTGGCATCTCTGGAGCACCAGCTTATATGTAAGCAAATAACGAAAATATTC
Organism: Polyodon spathula; assembly: GCF_017654505.1. Lineage (NCBI taxonomy): Eukaryota > Metazoa > Chordata > Actinopteri > Acipenseriformes > Polyodontidae > Polyodon > Polyodon spathula. Next base: position 33,142,582 of record NC_054535.1, read on the forward strand.
GCAAAACCATATACTAGTGTAGGCCTATCATACTTCCTGCAATACCAATATACATCATTTTTTAAATAATATATTTATTTATTTATTTATTTATTGCAAAACCACTCCATTCACTGTTGTATCCACTAAAAAAAGCATTATCTAGTCTCTACGGAAATCTGCCGTTAAATTTCCTAAAATCAACAATGGCAAAATAGTGTTTTCTGCAAAATTCTGCGGCAATGACGTTAATGAAAAACAGTGGTAATGAGTATAAATAAATAAGAAACAGTAGTAAGTCACAGTAAAAACATCACAGTTATATAATATTATATATCATATATATATATATATTTATTAATATCTTATATTATAGTATATTATCTATATATATATATATTTATCGTAATTTTAGAAATAGCATAATTGATTTTTTCTGGGAAAAAAATAACCCATAACAAATAACAAAACACATGTAATAAAGCAAAGAGAAAAAAAAAAAAAAAAAAACTCTTTACACCACTGACTATTGAATACCGTATTAGTGACATGTACAGTGACAGCAAATATTTCAGTTTTTCTTATTTTTGTAATTGTAATTGTAATTTAATGAGAGCAAGTTCCATGAAAGTCCCTGGAGGGACTAATTACCTTGTGTTGCATACCTTTTGAACCTAGAAAATTAAGGTAGAAAGAGCAACATGTATTGATTTTATAATACAAACAGAAGATGGGAAAATATGCTAAAGTTTAGTAGCTGACACACAATTGGGGGGGGGAGTGGGGGGGTCTGGGCACTTCCTGGGTGAAAATCAGGGCCAGGAATGGATTTTATATTTGAATCCATATGAATGTTGGTTTTCAAGGGGTAATGAGCTCTGAAAACCCCAAAACTGTTTTCCAGAAAATATAAGCAATATGTATGCATCTCCTGGAATGTGAAGTGATTGAAAGTTGGGAACAGATAAAGAGGAAGTACAGCTGATAAGAAACTTTAACTTATCCAAAGCTAATATCAGCATGATTTATAAGACCTGTCTATAAGAGGAAAATCTCAAGTTAACTTAATTGTACAATGAAATGATAACCAGTGCTTTGACCGCTCTACATTTGCTACTGCAATTCCTGAGGGAATGTTGTGAGAGACACATCTTCCTTGTATGCACCTTGCACTAACAAGTGGCTCATCCCATACTGTACAGCTCCAAATCAGGATTTCAATTCTAGTAAATTCAAGGCCAATTAAATACCTATGGTAATTTATTGTTGTACATATGTAGAAAATAATCACTAAAGAAGATGCTATGGTCCAAAATTGACAAGCAGGTTTAATGACAAAGGAAACATTTGGGGCATATCTTAATGTATGTGCCAACTGTTCACTGCAAGAACCATTTACTGTACAGAATAAGTAAACTCTTTTGTTTATAAAATGCATTTACTCTGTATAACACAAAGTATACATTTACTTTTTGTCTTTTCTGCACCCTCAGACTGAGTAAACTACCCATAAAATTCAGATCCACAATATCATTTTCCAATTTTACAAGATAATATTTGATGATTTGAACCAGCATTTTGGTTACAGCTGATGCCAAGTAAATACAAAAATCCATGGATTGTGAAATTATATGTTTCCTGTATGCTTGTATTTAACTGTAAATTGCTGCATGTCTTCCCCCAAGATAGCTTGTTAAACAAAATGTTAGCAGCCCATAGGGCTTTTCCATGTAATCTAGTTTTAAATAAATATAAATAATTTGGAAAAAAAGCAAATATATTGGTTGGAGTTGAAGGTTACAAGCACAAGCCTCTGCATAAATAATTTTGTTAAAGATATTGCAGTTTATATATTAGGTGACTTAATCTGCTACTTACATATGCACCTGGACATTTTCCAGTTTTTTTCCAAGTTGATTCTACTTTTTAAAATCAGATAATACACAATCATCTTTCTTAGTTCAATTTGAAAATTCTGGTCTTTGCAGTTATGATCAAACTTGATGAATAACACTGGTAACTCCAGGCACTGGCAGAATGATTTATTACAACACTCATGTCTATTATACATAATTGAACTGGAAATGACAGTGGGCAGTTTTGAACCTGCCTAATTTGCTTGGTATAATGCTCCATTTTTTTATTACCTACCTTTATATTTAATCTTTTTATTATTAGTATGTCAAAGTTTGTAATATATCATACTGGCTTTAATAACAATTGCATGGAAGTGTCAAAACCAAGTCATTGGCATGTAAATTAACACTGAAGTTGTTTATTGTTCATTGTTATGCTGATGATACTCAGCTATATTTGTTTTTAAAGCCAGGAAATACTTCTGCTGGGGTGTTATTAGATACTGACTAAAAGTTTTAGATGTCTCAGAACTTTTTCATGTTGAATTCTGATAAAATAAATGTTACATAGTGGGATCTCTGAACCAAAAAGACAAATTGGGATTACTTGAGTTAGACTTCAGAATTCTCTCAAAACTAGAAATGAAACCTGGTGGTTATCTTTGACCCTGATATATTATTTGAGACTCATTAGAAAAATTATACTTTTATCATTTGAGAAATATAGCTAAATGTAACTATTATTTCTGCATTTGATGCAACAATAATAGCAAAATAGCTGTTTGTTATTGTGTCGGCTCAATACGGCCTTTTGTCTCTCTCAACCCTGGTCAAAGCGTGTCAACCTGAATCTATATCCTGAGCTGGGTCACTGGGACAACCCAGGTACCTGGTTTCATACTACGCGGGACAGTGACCCCGGGTATAGGGTTGCCACCTGGCCCCCTAATTCCGGAACATTGCGAGACACAACAGGATTTTGAAGTTGGCTTTAAACTGAAGGAAATCAACATGTGAATTGAACACTAAACCTTTGCTGAATAAATTCTGTTGATTAAATTTCTCGAGGCAGCATCATAATACAATAATAGCTTTTAACAAATTAAATAAATATATATATATATATATATATATATATATATATATATATATATATATATATATATATATATATATATATACATTTCTTTATAGTTTCTAATAGTATATTGTCTTCTCCCGCTCAAGTCATTAAAACTGAGCAGCTCTTCGCTGTTCCTGACACCAGACTGTGAACACCTGATCAGTGTTATTATTTAATTGGGAGAGTCAGTGTAAATTAGGGCTATATATTACTAATTAACAGGGTATAAATAGCAACTTTTAAATATTGAGAACTGAAATACTACTTTTACAAAATAAAGTCTTGAAAATAATCTTGAATAAACCTACACATATGTTTGTTCAAGATACTTTTTTTATTTTGTAAGATTTGTAATATCACAATGATTTGGATAATTAAGAAGCAGTATGAATTAAGCAAGTGTTAGTGCTCAATTCATGTGTTTATTTCTTTCAGTTTAAGGGCAACTTCAAAACCCTGTCCCATCCCAAAGTGTTCAGGAATTTTGGGGCCAGGTGGCAACCTTACCCGGGTAGGAGTGCCAGTGTGAAAGGAGTTCTAGATCACAGGGTACAGGGCTGACGGTTATTTCTAGGGTGTGTAAAACACATATTTTCTTGTAAAACACATACTCTTACTGTTATCTTTTTCAATTGCTGATTTCATCATGTTTTATTAGATTTATTTTTATTTATTTTCTAATTAATTGACTAATGATTGGCAGTTTTGTGTATGTGACACACCTTGGGATCTTTATGCAAATGTATTGTACTGCGATTTTCTTTGCTTTGTATTGTACAGTGTTTTTTGTATAAAAGGCGCCATGTAAATAACATTTGATTTGATATTACACTAAACATGAAGTGGATGTTTGTGCAAGTGACCTCTACAACTAAAGGAATATCTAATATTATAATGTATGGTATTCAGTTAAATAATAAAAATGAAAAATAAAAAATTGGGCAATATTAATGTTGCGGTTTTATTTTAAATTTGATTTCTGAAGTATTACTTCTTAAAAAAACTGTTATTTGTCACCTAAATAAAATTGTACTGCACTTTACTCACATCAGTGATACTAGTTTCAGTTTCAATGTTGTGTGTATCACTTTGTTCTCCTAGATGACATGGACGATGGATGTAAAACCTAACACATAAGGTCAGCAAACCATCCCTGAGCTGGGTCTTTCTGGCAACCACATAATGACACAAAGTCCATAGCAATCACAACTTCACTAACAAAAGTAGCACAAGGGTACGCCTGGGAAATAAATGTTTATGTAAAGAAAATGTCAATCTGGCAGGAGATTCACAAAAAAAAAAAAAACAGTAGATAATATATACACTGAGTGTACAAAACATTAGGAACACCTTCCTAATATTGAGTTGCACCCCCTTTTGCCCTCAGAACAGCTTCAATTAGTAGGGACTCTATAAGGTGTCGAAAGAGTTCCACAGGGGTGCTGGCCCATGTTGACTCCAATGCTTTGTACAGTTGTGTCAAGTTGGCTGGTAGTGGATCTCTACTCCATATAGCTCGTTCCATCTCAACCCAAAGATGCTCAATTGGATTGAGATCTGGTGACTGGGTAGGCCACTGCAGTAAGCTGAATTCAGTCATGTTCGTTGAACCATTCCTGGACAATCCTAGCCTTGTGGCATGGGCATTATCCTGCTGAAAAAATCCATTAGCAGATGGATACACTGCTGCCATGAAGGGATGCACCTGATTGGCAATGATGTTCAGATATCTTGCTGCATTCAAACATTGCTCCGCTTTTATCAAGGGGCCCAATGTGTGCCATGAAAACACACCCCACACCATCACACCACCACCACCAGCCTGCAATGTTGACATGCGGCATGATGGATGAACGTACTCATGTAGTTTTCTCCATACCCTAGTCCTCCCATCAGCGTGAAATAGCAGGAACTAGCATTCATCAGACCAGGTAATGTTTTTCCAATCCTCCAGTGTCCAGTGTTTTTGTTCCTTAGCCCACTGCAAACACAGTTTCTTGTGTTTTGCTGAAAGAAGTGGAACTCTGTTAGGTCGTTGGCCGCCATACCCCATTTGTGTCAAGGTACGACGAGTTGTGCATTCTTTTATGGGTCTTTCAGCACCAATGTTGTACTGGACTGTCAATTGAGTAACTGTAGCCTGTCTGTTGCTCTGCACAATTTGTGTCAGCCTCCTTTGGCCTCTTTCATCAATGAGCCGTTTTCGACCACTGGCCTGTCATTGGCTGGATGTCCTTTGGGTGGTGGAGCATCCTTGACACACGCGGGAAACTTGAGCGTGAAAAATCCAGCAGCATTGCAGTTCTTGACACACTCAAACTGGTGCACCTGGCACCTACTACTATACCCCATTGCATAGGCACTTAAATCTTTTGTCTTGCCCATTTACCCTCTAAATGGCACACACCTTCATCTACACTGATTGAAATGGATTTAACAGGTTACATCAATAAGGGATCAAAGCTTTCACCTGGATTCACCTTGTCAGTCTATTTCATGGAATATATATTAGGGCTGAAACCTGATTAAAATCGGATAATTTATGGCCATTAGTTGATTAAATTGGTAGGTTAATGTACATATTGTATAAAGGTTATAGTGGCTATCCTGCATAGTAATACTAAAAAATCAATAGATTCTAAAAAAGCTAATAAAAAAATAAGCCCAATGGGAATTTGGTCTTTTTATAAGAATTTTTATCATTTATTTTAGTAAATGTAACATATTTTCACAGAACAACCGTTCTTTCGGGCTATTGTCAGTCACATACCCGAAAACACAAGACAGCCGTGCTGCGTTTCCATCATCGGTTATTTAATCTACCATTACAGCTTTGTACTTGGCTTCGTTCTGTATCTTGTTAGAAGTACCCAAGTATACTGTGGGTATTGACAAGTGATGGTTTAACATACTGTCATAGTCAGAAATCACATAAAGTAATTCCACATAATTACCTTTATTTGAAGAATTGGCGCCTTCATCGTGCTCTCTGAATGCCAGTTCTTGCGTGCCAAGGTAATCAACCGGATCAATCAAACTTTTAAGAACATCATGATTTTTTTTTACTTGCTCATTGTGATGTTTTGTATCCCTACACTTCTGCTGATCCAATTGAACATCAATCCAGGTTTGTCCAAAAGTTTTGAGTGTTACAGTGGCTCGCAAGTGACTGGGAACACTCATGTTTTTGTGTCAACTTTGATAGACATCCTAGATTGCTGTAGCCATATCGCATTTTTCTGTACTGAATAAAAGACAGTTCCAACAGTATAATTTTTTTTTATTTTTTATTGACAGCTACCGGTAAGCCATGGATACCTTTCATAATTTGAATGTTGAAGTGGTGAGTATATCCCTTCCCTTCCTGTGTCAGTTCAGGTATTTGTGGTGTATACCTCCCTTTTTAAACAATCTCTTCTTGAAAATGTCTTTGGTGAGCATACACTTCACAAAGGACATCACGAGAAACAGAAAATGCAAGCACAAATTCACCAAGAATGAGATTTTAGAGTAACAGACAGATATGGTAACTAAATATGGAAACTAAATTAACGTCTTTACCTTCAATGATATTGCGTCTCAGTTGAGGAGAGAGGGACTGACGATGGACTACTGAAGCAGAAAAGGATCCTAAACTTGGCAGTTGCTAGAGTGAAGATTGGCAGCTCAAGAGCAGGTGTGAGCATGGCTGAAGCAGCGGGAGAGGCAAGCGCTGTTTCTGCTGTTCCTGATGAGGATGAAATGTCTGCTGGTTCCAAGCGAATGATTTTTATTCGCTGAATCGGAGGTGAGAGAAGCTTTCAGTGTAACAGGGACGGAGCGTGAATTGACAAGTTTGGATCTCTGCTTAGACTTTTGAGGAAGAAAGACAGGCTCAGCCAATATGGATTTGCAATAGGGATGGGACGGTGTGAAATTTTCACAGTATGATAACCGTTAAAAAAAATACCGCGGAAACCTTAATATCACAGTATACAGTACCTCATGCAAGTTATCAAATAAAGGCTTAAAAGAAGAAAGACTAAATCACTTAAATTACCATAATTCACAAAAATAAAACCAAAAAAACACACTTAAGAACATAAGAACATAAGAAAGTTTACAAACGAGAGGAGGCCATTCGGCCCATCTTGCTCGTTTGGTTGTTAGTAACTTATTGATCCCAAAATCTCATCAAGCAGCTTCTTGAAGGATCCCAGGGTGTCAGCTTCAACAACATTACTGGGGAGTTGATTCCAGACCCTCACAATTCTCTGTGTAAAAAAGTGCCTCCTATTTTCTGTTCTGAATGCCCCTTTTTCTAAACTCCATTTGTGACCCCTGGTCCTTGTTTCTTTTTTCAGGCTGAAAAAGTCCCTTGGGTCGACACTGTCAATACCTTTTAGAATTTTGAATGCTTGAATTAGGTCGCCACGTAGTCTTCTTTGTTCAAGACTGAACAGATTCAATTCTTTTAGCCTGTCTGCATATGACATGCCTTTTAAGCCCGGAATAATTCTGGTCGCTCTTCTTTGCACTCTTTCTAGAGCAGCAATATCTTTTTTATAGCGAGGTGACCAGAACTGAACACAATATTCAAGATGAGGTCTTACTAGTGCATTGTACAGTTTTAACATTACTTCCCTTGATTTAAATTCAACACTTTTCACAATGTATCCGAGCATCTTGTTAGCCTTTTTTATAGCTTCCCCACATTGTCTAGATGAAGACATTTCTGAGTCAACAAAAACTCCTAGGTCTTTTTCATAGATTCCTTCTCCAATTTCAATATCTCCCATATGATATTTATAATGTACATTTTTATTTCCTGCGTGCAGTACCTTACACTTTTCTCTATTAAATGTCATTTGCCATGTGTCTGCCCAGTTCTGAATCTTGTCTAGATCATTTTGAATGACCTTTGCTGCTGCAACAGTGTTTGCCACTCCTCCTACTTTTTGTGTCGTCTGCAAATTTAACAAGTTTGCTTACTATACCAGAATCTAAATCATTAATGTAGATTAGGAATAGCAGAGGACCTAATACTGATCCCTGTGGTACACCGCTGGTTACCACACTCCATTCTGAGGTTTTTCCTCTAATCAGTACTTTCTGTTTTCTACATGTTAACCACTCCCTAATCCATGTACATGTGTTTCCTTGAATCCCAACTGCGTTCAGTTTGAGAATTAATCTTTTGTGCGGGACTTTGTCAAAAGCTTTCTGGAAATCTAAATAAACCATGTCATATGCTTTGCAATTATCCATTATCGATGTTGCATCCTCAAAAAAATCAAGCAAGTTAGTTAGACACGATCTCCCTTTCCTAAAACCATGTTGACTGTCTCCCAGTACCCTGTTACCATATAGGTAATTTTCCATTTTGGATCTTATTATAGTTTCCATAAGTTTGCATATAATAGAAGTCAGGCTTACTGGTCTGTAGTTACCTGGTTCAGTTTTGTTTCCCTTTTTGTGGATCGGTATTACGTTTGCAATTTTCCAGTCTGTCGGTACCACCCCTGTGTCAAGAGACTGCTGCATGATCTTGGTTAGCGGTTTGTAAATTACTTCTTTCATTTCTTTGAGTACTACTGGGAGGATCTCATCCGGCCCAGGGGATTTGTTTATTTTAAGAGCTCCTAGTCCCTTTAACACTTCTGCCTCAGTTATGCTAAAGTTATTTAAAACTGGATAGGAACTGGATGACATGTGGGGCATGTTGTCAGTATCTTCCTTTGTAAAAACTTGTGAAAAGTAATCATTTAACATATTTGCTATTTTTTTTTTCTTCCTCTATGATTTTGCCATTTGTATCTCTTAAACATTTAATCTCCTCTTTGAATGTTCTCTTGCTGTTGTAATATTGGAAAAACATTTTGGAATTGGTTTTAGCTCCCTTAGCAATGTTTATTTCTATTTCTCTCTTGGCCTTTCTAACTTCCTTTTTGACTTGCATTTGCAGTTCTGTGTACTCTTTCTGCGTACTTTCTTTTTGGTCCTTTTTTAATGCTCTGTAAAGTGCCTTTTTTCGCTGAATATTTTTTTTAATTGATCTATTAAACCATTTTGGAAATTTAGTTTTACATTTAGATTTGTCTACTTTAGGGATATAATTGTTTTGCGCCTCTAGTACTACATTTTTGAAGAACAACCATCCTTCTTCTGTGGGTGTTTTCTCTATTTTACTCCAATCTACTTCTGTTAGTCTCTGTTTCATACCTTCATAGTTTGCTTTTCTAAAATTGTAAACCTTAGCTTTAGTCTTTACTTTTGGGGATTTAAAAAACACTTCAAATGAGACCATGTTGTGGTCTGAGTTTGCCAGTGGTTCTCTGACCTCTGTTTTAGTTATTCTATCTTCGTTATTTGAAAAGACTAAATCAAGGCATGCCTCCCCTCTAGTGGGTGCCTTCACAAATTGTGTTAGGAAGCAGTCATTTGTCATTTCCACCATTTCTATTTCATCCTTCGCGCTACCCACCGGGTTTTCCCATTTTATTTGGGGGAAGTTGAAATCCCCCATTAGTATGGCTTCTCCTTTGCTACACACATTTCTAATGTCATTGTATAACAGATTATTGTGCTCACCGTCTGAATCTGGCGGTCTATAGCATGCTCCTATTATTATGCCTTTTGAATTTTTGTCTGTTATTCTGACCCATATTGATTCGGTTTTATTTTCTTTGTCCAGGTTTAACACCTGGGCTTCAAGACTGTTTCTTATGTATAGCGCTACCCCTCCTCCTCTTCTGTCCTGCCTGTCTTTCCTATACAGTGTATACCCACAAATATTATATTCGTCCCCATCACTCTCAGATAACCACGTTTCTGTAACACCTATCACATCATAGTTACCTGTTAGTGCAGTAGCTTCAAGTTCTAGAATTTTGTTTCTGATACTTCTAGCATTTAGATAAATACATTTAATGGTTGTCTTACCTGAGTTGTTGTTCTTGTTTTGATGCGGTCTCCCTTCTGTTTTTTTGTTGATTTCTCCCCCCTTCCTTTCTAGTTTAAATGCTTCCGAACCTGCTCGAGGATCTTTTCTCCGAGTAGACTAGTTCCCTTGTTATTTAAATGCAGTCCATCCCGTCTATACAGATAGTCCTCGTTGTAGAATGTGGTCCAATGATCAAGATAGGTGAAGCCTTCCCGTGTGCACCACGTCTTCAGCCATGCGTTTTGATTAATTATTTCCAGCTGTCCATATGGTCCTTTGCAAGGTGCGGGTAGTATACCAGAAAATACCACAGTTTTGGTTTTCTCTTTTAATTTCCTTCCTAGCTCTCTGAATTTGTTTTGCAGGGATTTTGGTCTGTCTCTTCCAATGTTGTTTGTACCGATGTGGACGACTACTACCGGGTCGTCTCCTGTTCGTTCTAGGAGCCTGTCCACGTTTTCAGTGATGTGCTTGACCGAGGCTCCCGGAAGGCAGCACACTGTTGTAGTAAGGGGGTCCAAACTGCGAATTGAACTTGCTGTGTTTCTCAATATGGAGTCCCCAACAATCATGACCTCCCTTCTTTTTGCTGTCTGGTCACCACTGTCAATAGGGTCCTGGATGTTGTTCCTTTCATTCTCTTGTTGTTGGTTCTGCTCATCAAAATTCTGAAGTGACTCAAATCTGTTGGTTGTTTTGATTTCTGGTGGTTGTGTTTGACGAAGTTTCTTTTTTTCCCTGCTTCTGCCTACCTGAACCCAGCTGTTCTGACCTTCTATCTCCCTGGTGGCTTTCAGTCTGTTAGGGGTGATGCAGACTTCCATGAATTGTGGGTGTGCCAGTTCCTCAAGATCCTGTTGCTGTCTCACTTCTTCCAGCTCCATTTCTAGCATACTTACTAGTTTATGCAAATCCTGGATCGCGCGGCACTTTACGCACACTTGGTTTATCTCCGCTGGGTTTTCTCGGATTTCCCACATCAAGCAGGTGTCACAGATTACTGGCTTGAAGACCATGTTGAGGTTTTTTTTTTTGAAGTTTAGTTTCTTCTGCAGCTGTCAACCTGCTTTCAAACTGCTTCGAAACTGCTCTGTACTTTTCCACGCCTGTACTTCTTCCACTCGCTGTCGCTGGGAAGACTGCCTCGTTTAACTGCGTTGTTCTGCTGTGCTGTTGGCTCCTCCCCTCGCCCGTGTCTCAAAACGGCGCTGAATTTGAATCAGCTGCTCCGAGTTTCAGCTTGTTTGTTATCAGAAAAACACACGCGGCTGTTTGACTTTGAGCTGCTGCTGTGTTTCCCCAATGTCCTCTGTTTTCTGATTAAAGCAATTCAAGATGCAATTTCTCCTTTCTGCTTCGAAACTGCTCTGTACTTTTCCACGCCTGTACTTCTCCCACTCGCTGTCGCTTCCACTCGCTGTCGCTGGGAAGACTGCCTCGTTTAACTGCCTTCCTTTCATGAAATAATTTAAACATTTGGTATTTAGTATTTTATGCCCAATAACTTGGTACGGTTTTTGTTTTTTATAAAGAAAATCAAAATAATAATAATAATTAAAAAACTAAAGTTGGACACTGTCAGTGTTATACTACAACAGTATTAAGATCTATTATTTGCTCAAAATGATGTGGTGCTGTAGTTTTTAAAACATTTTAACATATTAAATAAATAAATAAATAAATAACACATTCATTGGACTCTTAATCAGCACATAGGTGTCATGATATGGGAAGCATCACTGTTTAAGTTATGTGGACGTATCTGGGTTTGGCATCAGCCTGCTACAAAGCATGATACAAACCATACTGTACAGTGTAAATGGTGAAAGGTGCTGGTTTTGCTGATATGGTCTTGGATAAATAATTATCAAAGGACACAGAACTGCAGAACTCTGGTACAAATGCTGGTTTTGTTGATATGGTAAGAACAACATATGGCTGTAGAATTCTACTGTTATGCGTAACTACACCTACAGCCCATTATGAACGATTTATTGACATGTGTTACAGCCAGATTATCCCTATATCCTCACCTTACTTAGACACCCAATATTATCGTTATTATTATAAAAGGCTACCATGCACATTTTTTTCTTCATTCATTACACTTACCTTAACATTATTTAGCATAAGCTATTGAGAGTATCAGATTCTGAGGATATATGGAGGGTCTGAATGTCACACTTACATTTTTGTATCTACCTGGAGAACAACTTATTAAACTGATATACATTTCATTGCCATTTCTGATTATATACTATGCTTTGCATACTGTTGATATATTTCATCGTCATTAACTCTGTTTAGTATACTGATGAATGAAGTTTGGAGGCATTTAAACCAAACCAAAAATGTACAATGAACAGTTATTAGTACAGTAGTGTGAAATGTAAAACAAAATGGTCCGAATAAGAAAGCAGAAACTTAGATTCTGGTCAATGTGTTCAGTGCGATTTGACTTTAATAACTCATGTCATGTTCTCAGGAAAAAAAGTACACATGTAAATAGTGTACTAATATTTAGAATGTGAGAATTATGGCATGGGCATGGGAGGTTGGAGCTGTCATAATGTCCCACAGGGTACATCTCGACATTGTATTGTTTTACCTGACTTGCTGTATAAAAAGCTAGTGCTGGTAGGTTTTGGGAGTGCACCATACAAGTTAACAGTGCATCATTTTTATTCTAAAGAGAATATCTAAAAAGGCATATACATCTAAAACATTGTTTGCAAAAATAACTGCAGGTTATATTTGCAATGAAAAAGTAAATGATTTCTGAATAATGTATAAACACTTAAGTCGTTATGAAAAAAGAGAAATATCACTTGAAAGACAAAGTTGCATGCATAATGTATGCTTGGTAAACTGTTGCCTCGTGTTGTCTCAGAAGGTTCATTGTGCCATTCATTAAATCTCCCATCTGTTAATCCAGTGGGACGATTTCTTTCATTTTTCTGTATTTCCCTTTTCTATGTTTATTTTTAGTGGCAATTGTATTGGGGTCATTTTTCAAGTGATTCCAGTATGCTGCATTCCCTAACAGAAATCAATAGACAAATGATTCCTATATAAAGAAATAAGAGCCAGGTGACTAAATTGCATGTTTTCCATTTATATTTAAAATGTGTAATATTTTTGTTGACTAGCTGTATATTAAATTGGAGTTTCATTTGTCTGTGGTGTAAGGGTTAATCAAAACCACTCCCACATACCAAGCATCTGTGGCCTTGATTGACATGTTTTGTTATTCAACCTCATAGATGGGTGTTTATTGCTAGCTTTCCTACTCAACAAACATAATGTCAGCTTTACAGATAATAATCATTAATAGGTTTAGTAAATATCATCAGAAACATGGTTTAAGTTTTTTTTGTTTTCTCTTTTACTAAACAATGTACAATTTTGCTTATATATTGTGCATGCATTTCCTTGAATCCCTACTGCGTTCAGTTTGAGAATTAATCTTTTATGCAGGACTTTGTCAAAAGCTTCCTGGAAATCTAAATAAACCATGTCATATGCTTTGCAATTATCTATTGTCGATGTTGCATCCTCAAAAAAATCAATCCGTTTCATGGACACACTAGAGAGGTTAGTGTTAATTAGACATGATCTCCCTTTCCTAAAGCAATGCTGACTCTCTCCCAGGATACTATTACCATATAGATCTTATTATAGTTTCCATAAGTAATAGAAGACAGGCTTACTGGTGTGTATTATTTATTTTTTTAATTTAGCTTAGAAATCAAAAACATAAATAAATAAATATGGTAAATGGCATACTAGGTTTTTTTTATATTACAGGCAAGCTATATTTATATGCAGTGTTAAACGTAGTTTTCACAGCATTACCTACTTTCAGTATTGCTTTTCCACGTTTAATGTGGCTGATTAATTTGAAATGAAAAAAATATTGTCAAAATTCAGTTTCTGTTAAATTGTACAAGACAGCAGACTGCTGATAGTAGGTATTGCCATATTCAAGACTACTGTTGTTTCACATAGAACCATTTAAAAAGTTATAACTGGGTGTTTCAGGAGCTTACTGCAGATATCCATCCCATTAAGTTATGGTCACATATCCCTCTGGAACAATTATAAAACAGCTTGCAGAGCTGTCACTTTCAATTAATGGTCTGTTATTAACACACTAGAGAGGAAATATACCTAATATGGAGGAAACCTTTGGTCAACCAAGGCAATAGTCTGCAGGGGTGTGCAATTTTTGAAAAAAAAACGTATTGTCCAGGGGACAAAATGCTAGAAAAATCTACTTGCCCCCGCCCCATTGCACAAAATACACACAGAAAAAGTAGAATATAACAAAGGATTTGGGTTTTATTTAACAGTGAACAATAAAAATCAATTAGTGATTGACAGGGGCAGATCTACACTACATGTTCCCTGTGACTTCAACAGATGTATAACATACTTTAAGGAAATGTTCCTTTCAGTGCAGTTTGGAACACAGTTGCTAGTCATAAATAGCATACTAAGAGTACAAATATAATAAGCAATTCTTGGAGTGATTCAAATAGAAAAATAGCTTTTTCCTGTTTTTTTCCACTCTTTCTGTATAAGCTGAAGTGCTGTACATGTGTTTTAGTTTGCTGCATCACAGATACACTGCTGCTTTGTGGAATTCAGATTTTTCTTGATGTTCTTTCAGTTTTGTAACTGAACCCCAGATATTTAAAGGATTAAGATGTAAAACTGAGGACCTATTGTAAGTGACTCTGCAGCAGCAGTTGTGATGCATAGTTCACACCCCAGTCTCTGTAAGTCCCTTTGGATAAAAGCGTCTGTTAAATTATTAATTAATAATAATAAAACAACAGATTTGTTTTTCTGCCAAAATGCATGCAATATTTACAGTAGGCTCCATCAAATTATGTTTCTATTATATACTTATTTTTTTAAACAGCATACAACAAGCTATTTTTCCTTATCTAACATCTTGTCCCATGACTGCTATATGGAACACTGTTATAACAGGGTGATCCTGGTTTCATACCCTGATGACTTTTTTTTTTTTTTGGGGGGGGGGGGGGCAACATTCTTTCCCTGCATTACTCTCACTGAAAAATAAATAAATAAATGAATGAATACAAACATAAACACATTGCCATGAGATTTAAAGTCTGCATTTTAAAATAATAAATATTGTACACATAATATTATATATCGTTATGTTCTTTAATTTTATCATTAAAGAACATAAGAAAGTTTACAAATGAGAGGAGGCCATTTGGCCCATCTTGCTCGTTTGGTGGTTAGTAGCTTATTGATTCCAGAATCTCATTAAGCAGCTCCTCGAAGGATCCCAGGGTGTCAGCTTCAACACCATTACTGGGGGGTTGGTTCCAGACTCCCACAATTATCTGTGTAAAAAAGTGACTCCTATTTTCTGTTCTGAATGCCCCTTTATCTAATCACCATTTGTGACCCCTGATCCTTTTTTCAGGTCGAAAAAGTCCCTTGGGTCAACAATATCTTTTTGAATTTTGAATGCTTGAATGAGATAACCGCATTGTCTTCTTTGTTCAAGACTGAATAGATTCAGTTATTTTAGCCTATGACATGCCTTTTAAGCACGGAATAATTCTGATCGCTATTCTTTGCATTCTTTCTAGAGCAGCAATATCCTTTTTGTAGTGAGGTGACCAGAACTGAACACAATATTCTAGATGAGGTCTTACTAATGCATTGTAAAGTTTTAACATTACTTCTCTTGATTTAAATTCAACATTTTTCCACTATATATCTGAGCATTTTGATAGCTTCCCCACATTGTCTAGATGAATACATGTCTGTGTCAACATAAACTCCTAAGTCTTTTTCATAGATTCCTTCTTCAATTTCAGTATCTCCAATATTATATTTATAATGCACATTTTTTATTGCCTGCATGCAGTATACACTTCTATACTGAATGTAATTTGCCATTTGTCTGCCCAGTTCTGAATGCTGTCTAGATCATTTTGAATGACATTTGATGCTGCAACTGTGTTTGCTACTCCTCCTATTTTTGTGTCATCTGGAAATTTAACAAGTTTGCTTATTATACCAGAATCTAAGTCATTAATGTAGGTTAGGAAGAGCAGAGGACCTATGTGGTACTCCACTGGTTACCTCGCTCCATTTTGAGGTTTTGTCTCTAATCAGTACTTTTTGTTTTCTACATGTTAACCACTCCCTAATCCATGTGCATGCATTTCCTTGAATCCCTACTGCTTTCAGTTTGAAAATTAATCTCTTATGCGGGACATTGTCAAAAGCTTTCTGGAAATCTAAATAAACCATGTCATATGCTTTGCAATTATCTATTGTCGATGTTGCATCCTCAAAAAAATCAATCAGTTTTATGGACATACTAGAGAGGTTAGTGTTAGTTAGACACGATCTCCCTTTCCTAAAGCAATGCTGACTCTCTCCCAGGATACTATTACCATATAGATCTTATTATAGTTTCCATAAGTAATAGAAGCAGGCTCACTGGTGTGTATTTTTTTTTTTAATTTAGCTTAGAAATAAAAAAAAAAACTTAAATATGGTAAATGGCAAACTAGGTTAGTAACACTAAAATTGAAAGAAAAAATCAGGGAAAGTTTGTCTTGAAATGCTTCTGAACAGTTTTTTTATTTTTTTTAAACATCCCAACAAGTACACACTTGACCACAAAGTAGACACAGTATTTATAATTTTATGAATTGCACAACACGATTGTCTCTAATCCACTAATACCTTAGCGATAATACCTTAGTTTTTTTTTTGTTTGTTTGTTTTTTTTTTGTTTTTTTTTTGTAACTTTGCTAGATTGCTGCATTTAAATGTCAGATTTATGTATAGAGAAATCAGTATCACTTATTTGTTAATTTACAAAAAAAAACTTAAATAATACCTTAAGTTTAGATTAGTTAATGATTACCTTAAGATTAAGAAACCTTAAGATTAGTCTGTGCCTTGCCAGAGACACTCTTGGCAGCCATTTCTGGGGTTATTTGTAACCAACAGCTTTTTCCACATCTAGCCAATCAGAAGCGATAGGGCTGGGATGTAACCCCTTTTTAAAATGTTTGTTTAGGTGCTAGGCTTCCAAAATTCAGTTTTCAGAAATATACCCAGCGTATACCTGTATCAACTTCAAACATTTGGCTCACAGATACAATAGAATCAGTAAATGAGTTGTGAATTACATTTTGAATAACAGAAGCTGGCCTTACATTTTGAATAACATAAGTATTTCTTTCTCAGGATCAAATATAATCTAAATCAGTCCAGTAATCAAAGTTTGAAAATAAATGTTTAACAAAGCACTAACTTTTCCTGTGTATGTATTTAAACAGTTTAAAACATCCTGCTCGTTAATTCTAGTGGAAAATAAAGTGTGACATTCAATTTTGATAAGAGGGAGTTCTACTAGTGTTATACACACCTAATCATTTTGAAATGTGTGTTCTGAAAATAGGCTAGGTTTGATTTGAAATATATGAAATGTAGAACCAATTTAACTGCCTTTTTTTTTTTTTTTTTATTAAACAGCATATTAAAATGTTTGTTTTCTTCAGAAACCTTATGTTAAAATGTGTGAACCTAAACTTAATATCTATAAAAAAAACAGCATATATATACAAAAAGAAGATTAATTATCTTTGGTAGTGGGATTAACAAGATTAATTACTAAATAATTCATATAAATTGTTTCTTCTACCTAATGCTGCATGAGCCAGGGCTTTGATAATTATGTAATTGACCTCTACAGCATGTTAATGGTCAACTGCATATTATGAATGGTTATTATTATACGCAGTATTAGCATTATAAAATTAATCTTTCACTATGATTAAGTAAGTTCTTTTTGTCTATAAAATAAACCTGACCCATTCATGAAATATTAATATAAATGTTGAAAAATGGTTTTTGAATGTATTCTTCAATTAATTTATGCCACAGCCAGTCCTGTTCTAACAACAGCTGTGCAATATTATTTTTAATGTTACCCGGTATGTAATTTTTTAGCTATTTACAAAAATACAGAACCTTTGTTAATAGTAGGAGAACTACATGTTTTTCTAGTCCAAGCTAATTTACAGTTAAGCAGCTTTTCTACAGTAAAAAATGGATTCCATTTTGAAAGCTCGGTTTTAGTCTTGAGTATACAATAGGTATTTCAGTAAATCAGAGCGTACTCTAGTTTATTGTAAGCGCTCTTGGGGAAATTTGCCAAGAAACAGTGCGAGTAGAAAAAGATACCCTGAACTCAATTAATCCTTGTAGCATTTTTCATACCCTGCACTTCGGGACAAAGTTGTTGAAAGGCACAAATCAGGGGATGGGTATAAAAAACCATATAAAAGGCCTTTAATATCCCTTAGAGCATGGTCAAGGCGATTATTAAGAAGTGGAAGGTGTATGGCATCACCAAGACCCTGCCTAGATCAGGCTGTCCCTCCAAACTGGATGACCAAGCAAGAAGGAGACTGATCAGAGAGGCTACCATGAGGCCAATGGCAACTTTACAAGAGCTACAGGCTTTTATGGCCAAGACTGGTCAAACAGTGTATGTGACAACAATATCCCAAGCACTCCACAAATCTCGCCTGTTTAGTAGGGTGGCAAGAAGGAAGCCATTACTCAGGAAAGCCCACCTTGAATTCCTTTTGAAGTATGTAAAAACACACTCGGGAGATTCCATTGCAAAAAGTTTTGTGGTCTGACGAAACTAAAATTGAACTTTTTGGCCTAAATGCAAAGCATTATGCTTGCTGCAAACCCAACACAGCACATCACCCATAGAACACCATCCCTACTGTGAAACATGGTGGTGGCAGCATCATGTTATGGGGATGTTTCTCATTGGCAGGGACTGGGGCACTTGTCAGGATAGAAGAAAATGAATGGAGCAAAGTACAGAGAAGTCCTTGAGGAAAACCTGCTGCCCTCTGCAAGAAAGCTGAAACTGGGATGAAAGTTCACCTTTCAACATGACAATGACCCAAAGCACACAGCCAAAGCTACACTGGAGTGGCTAAGGAACAAAAAGGTAAATGTCCTTGAGTGGCTCAGTCAGAGCCCCAACCTAAATCCAATCAAAAATTTGTGGCATGACTTGAAGATTGCTGTCCATAAACGCTCCCCAAGGAATTTGACAGAGCTTGAACAATTTTGTGAAGAAGAATGGTCAAGTATTGTCAAACCTAGGTGAGCAAAGTTGGTAGAGACCTATCCCAACAGACTCACAGCTTTAATTGCTGCCAAAGGTGCTTATACTAAATATTAACTCAGGGGGTTGGAGACTTATCCAATTATGAACTTTCAGTTTTGTATTTTTAATTCAACAAAAACTTTTTTCCCCTTAACAGTGGGGAATATGGTGTGTAGATAAGTGGAAAAAAAAACCTCATTTAAATACATGAAACTCTGAGGCACTGACACAACAAAATGTGAAAAAAAGTTCAAGGGGGTGTAGACTTTCTATAGGCAGTGTAGCTGTGCCCTAATATTTAAAAACAGACTCTAAAATAACTAATTTATAATTAAAAATAAATAAATAATAGAATGTATCTATTATTATTAGAGAGTCCATTTAGCTTTATAGTTGACAAACAAAAGCATAAAGGAAGCCTGGGAAAAAAAGTGGGCCCCATATATGCACGAAACCCCAGCAGGACAACAGGGAGCTGGTTAGGATAGCAGAGGGGCATGACAATATTCAAAGAGTGTCTTGTGAGAGGCTTGTGAGCAAATTACTCTGCATCTAGTTAATAACTTTTGGAACTCAAACTTTGGCATATTTTCTTCAGCATTACAATTATTTAGCTTTTTATCTTGCTTTATTCCTAGATAGTTGGTATTAAGATGCCTTAGACCGATGTATTACAAAGGACAATATGATTGCATTTGTCTAAAACATAACATGTGTTTTGCTGTAAGTGTAAAAGTAACTACTGGCCAGGACTTTACATTGTATATTGTCCAATTCTGTAAAGTAACTGTAGCATATAGTGGTGCTAGTAAAACAAGTCAGCAGCTTGTATTTGCAAAATGTTATGCACCTTCAATGTAATACTGCCCTTCAGGAATTTGTTACAGTTTTATTTCAGGCCCTGACCCTGGCCTTTAATTACTGATAGTAAAAAGTGTGACTTGAACCATACTTACATCAGTCTACTAAGTCTGCTTATGTGAGAGTTGGATTCAGGTAGTGTAGCCTCTGCCACCACCTTTGATAGTCTGTGTGTTAAATTTGGGTACGCTTGTGCAGGTATTAAAATGGGGGGGGGGGGGGGGGGGGGGGGGGGGGGTATAAGGGTGGGATTATTTCAAACAACAGGCCCGTCTTGAGCAGATTTCACAGTAATAAAATTTGCAGTTTGTTAAACACACAAGGGATACTAGAAATCCGTCAAGATTAGAGGCTAGGCAGTTCTAATTATTTTAGAATGGATATAGGGGGGGGGGGGGGGGGGGGGGGGGGGGGGGGGGGGGGGGGGGGGGGGGGGGGGGACTAAAATCTAAAGTGGATTTGTTATCCTATGCAAACAAAATGACAAAAAGTAAACTCAATAAAACCAGCAACAAAATCGTGCAACCCATAAAAAAAGAAAAAAAAAACATACCCAATAGACTTTAAAACACAGGTGTAATAAAAGCATTTTTTTTTTTTAAAACATGTACATAAAGCTCTAAAAACATACACACCCACAATATCCCTCCAGTGATATTAAAGCTCTGCCTAACTCTGAATACAACTCACCCACTAAAAGACTAACAATACCATGGATTCAGAAATTCAAATAATACACAAAAATACACACAGATCGATTTAGGAAGAAGGACACTGACAGAAGCAAAAGAAAGTGCACTTTACTAATCTTTGTGTTTAAACACACACAGTCTCCGGGCAGTCTCTTTCCATCCAGCTTTCAGGAAGCCAGCACAGCAGCAATGAACAGTTCTTTAGTAAAAGTCCTACATGCTCTTCTATAGTGCAACATCAGTAATAAACAGCCCCTTAGTTTATACATGTTCCAGTATAAGTCCTAACTCATGCACACAGTCCTAACTTGTACACACTCAATCAGTACAGCTTTAAAACCTAACTGTAATCAGCTTCCGAACAGGGTCAGACCAGATCACCCCGTACACCTGTTTAGCTGTGGCAGCCTCAATTTATTAATTTATTAGCCGCTGATGAGCCCTATTACAGTTTGCAGGTGAGTGTTTAAATAATCAGAAACAGGCAGCTAAATTCATTACAAAAGTATTAGAAATCTGAATGACTCACTGCAACTAACTAATCTTCAAGGTCTTTTTTTTTTTTGTACGTAATAGTTTAGCTGCAGGAGATAAAGGTAAAACAACTGAAAACAACAGCTGTTTTCTGTTCTTGTTTTCTTTCTTTTATAATGTGACAGGTCCAGAAAACACAGTTTTCAATGTAGTATATTATTAAACAACTGCAAGTTGGAAACCAAGGATTATCTGGATCTTCCAGAACTGATTGATTGCTTCCCCAATCCAGTATAATGTTCACTGATGACAAGCAATGCTTGCAAGTAATGAGAGCTGCAGGAACTAAATCACACTCGACTGCCTTTATGATGGTGCTGGGGTGGTGGTGAGGCTTCAAGGGATACTGAGTTCCGTCAACCTGCTGCTATTGATTTTTGTTTCTTGACAGTGATGTTGAATGAAAACAATTTTATACATCAAAAAAGGAGATGATTTCTGGATAAATGACACATTTCAGTCCAGAAACAATTGAACATGCATTTTTTGGCTTAAAGGCATGTCACACAGTATCTACTGTAAATAGCAACACTGATAAGATGAAATGCTTATGACAAGACACAACAACAGATATATTCCTCATGTCGTTCCAATCAGGGGCTAAATATTATACCTTCATGTCCCATCAGATGAGTAGGGAACTATTAGATTACATACTTCACTAATCTGAAATCATTTCAAAACAGGTAAAAGGGTACTTGGAATTTCCATTGTAAAACATATATACTGACTCTAAATACTTTAAATCTGAACTTTCAATGACTAATAAATCAGTTTAGCAAATCTTATCTCGAGATGCATGACATAACTGTCAACTTTAGAAAATACAAAAACGGGAGTGGGGGTGTGTGTGGGGTGCAATCCCTTATCCCATGCAGGTGCATGGCTAAATATGTGAACTGGCCTCACGCACTAAATGCATGCCTGCCACAGAAGTCCCCTAGGCCCTAAACCCTGCCATGTACAGACGGGGATTGCAGTAACTACTCACTGGCCATGAATTTTGTTGACATTAAAAGTTTGCTGACATAAGGGGGTTTAACAGTAGAGTACGGGAGAAAATCGGTCCCGGGAGATATCCGGGAGAAGCGTCCAAAATCCGAGAGAGCTGACAGGTCTGGCATGATGCATGCATCTCTTTTATGCTTGCCTTAATGTTTCTGGATTTAATGTTTGTATAATATTGTTTTATGTGAATGTGTTAATGGTTTAGATTGTAATCTTGAAGTTTGGATTCGTGGCTGCATGGAATCACAGTACAATCTCATAATACTATGAATTACATGTAACTGCTGGGAGATGGAGTTTGCTTGTAACCCTTTGTCTCATCAACATTCAATCGTTATGTCTCCTGTGAGTATGTGATAACATGACTCTCCCTGATTCCGGCCACCAGGAAATCAGAACTACAGCTAAGCTGCAGATGCAATAATTAAGCAATAGAACCCGAAAAAGAGGGTTTTACCATCTGGTAACGCCTGCTCTGTGCCGTTAAAAAAAACATTTCAAATTTTTCCCTTATGTGTTTTTTTCCTGATTTTATGCAGCACTAGTTTTTGTTGCTAATAAATAGAAATGCTTTCCTCAATATTCCGTGAGTAATGGGGTTTGATCAGAATTCCATCTGTCTGGTAGCCTTCAGACTTCATTATCCTAGCGGTGGACAATGTTGCATTGTGGGTATTTCCAATAGCCTAAATAGTACCTCAATACTGAAAAGCTGTTCTTCAGTTCAGATACCGTACCAGTATTTTATTTATTTATTTTTTAAAATTAGGATTTGAGTGCAAGCTCGTGTATGTGTGTACATTTCAGCATTTAAGTCACTGTTAGGTCCTAAAATGTATTTGCAAAATTAAAAAAATAAAAATAAATAGTAATTAAAAATATCTAATAGGCTACATGTTAATGCTGGTTATGCTGTTTGTTCAGTAAGTTGTTCACAGTGTGTTCATAAAGTTTATTCAGAGGAAGATTTTATTTTGTCCAGCAGAAAGAAAGGTAAAATACATACATACTGTATTTAGGTATTTTCCAGCAGATTGATTTGGAACAGTGATTAAACATAGATTGAACAATAACATTTAAGGTCGTTTACTAAGCATTAGGGACCTCATATTGACCATACAGATTAAAGGAAACATCCTGTCCATTTTCTAATAACATGTTCAGGTTATTGTTAGTTAGTTTGATTTTCAAATCTCTGTCCAAAATGAATTTCTCTTGTTTAAGGAATATTCTGTATTGGCAATATCGCTGGCAAGAGGCTGTTAGTAAAAGAAATATTGTATTGCCTTTTAACAATGCTGATGTACTTGTAAGGTAAGTCTTGTCATACTGCTATCCAATACAGCTACTGTAGTTCTTCCAGTAAGAACTTCACAGCTTACTGGTACATGTTGTCAGCATAATTAAGGATGGGAAAGATGGATAAACTGATAAGTATTGATCTTGGCTGTTAATTAGAATAAAACACATTGCTCTACAGGAACCAGAGTTCTTGTTCTATTTTAGCTGGTACTATGTAATATTCAAAGCAGAGACAAAAAAGTAGATTTGTTTGCTTTCTCTAATAGTGTGCATTTCTTATAAGGGCTAAAAGTCCTGAATTTTGCATTAATGGTGTTTGGGAACAACATGACCCGGTGTAGAATATAAATGACATCAGTCAGGTCCCAGGGACTAAGCATAAGGCACATTTACATTTACTGTTCCACAATAATGTAAGTGCTGCTGTAAACTGGTTTCATCTACACTCACAAACCTTCAGGGTTTGCATGCACAGTAGGTGGGCGTATACTGTTGTCACAGTGCAAATATTTTAAAACTGATTAACAGTTAGGAACACACAAAAAAACTGTTAATCTGTTTATGGTAGTCTCTAAGAAATGCTTCTACATGCCTTCTATATCATCTTCAAAACTATCAGGTCAAAGGACTTATGTAACTCAAGTTCAGTTCCTCTCAGAGAGGATTCTTACAGAGAGCGTTTATACTCCCCTGCTTTTGTCAGGAATCTGTTTTCATACCTCGTTTCAGGGAGGTTTACTTTATTTATATGTTTAATCCAACAGTATTTATTTACCTTTGATGATACTTCTCAAACCTTTTAATAACTCATTTGATTTGCTTGGGCATTAGCAGTTCACTCTCATTCCAGAATCTATACCTGGCTAGAATAGGAAGTATCACAAAGGAAGTATCCCTTTGAGCATTTCAACTATGTTACCAGTTGACAAAACACAGTTAAAGGATAAGTAATGCTTAGGTATAATGGGTAAAACCTAAACTTACCACAGATTTAGTTGACCCAATAGGGAATGACACACATTTCTCATTGGCTTAATGAACATCTCCGGGGTTTGTTTGTTTGTCTGTAAAATGTATCTTAACTGTTTAGTTTATGAGTTGATAAAGTGTGAAATTTACTCCAATTATCTCTCTCCCTTGTTGATGTGAGATGGCTGCAGTTCATTACAAATTAGGTTTATAATTGTCTTCAGGCTGGGGCATTAGTCTGTAACTTTAAAGCTTATCAAGTGAAATTAAACACCACTGTAAAAATGACATCACTATGGAAGATACGATTATTGCAAAGACCTTGAAAGCATTGAAGGGTGGAGATGTATGTTTGCAACACAAAGAGATAAATATAGCTTTCATTTCTCAGAAATACAGTACCAAATCAAGATAATTGATTTATGTAGATATTTATCAGGATCAGTCTCAATGTGTCTGTGCTTTAAAAGAAACATTTAGATCACTCCCCTCCTCTTCAATTAATTGTACTGCAATATAAATCTCAGATTCAACACTTGGGTTTCTCTAATTAAATAGAATGTCCCCTGGTGTGTTGCAGTTAAAATGTAACTTTACATCATTCTACTAATATCTTTGTTGAAACATTTTGCAATCAAATAATATTAAAATCTAACAGATTTGATACAGTGACAATATATACTTTTCAGAAGCTTTTAAAGAATTTTCATGACATTTTTCTGTTGTTTCAAAATCACTGCTGACAAATCTCAATCATTTGGACATTAATGCACAACACATTACTGATAAATTGAGTTAGAGAGAGAGAGAGAGAGAGAGAGAGAGAGAGAATCAGAATATGGTTTTGAGCTGTAATGCATGAGTGGCATAGCCACAAGTGCATTGCTAGCTCAAAATTAACGAGATACATATTTTTGTGTGGTAATATATTCTGACCTTTTATTATTTCACATAGTCTATGTTTTTTACTTTCTAGTTTAGTTTTCTTTGTGTAAACTGTAACACACTGCTGTAGAAAATGCTGCATTCATAGTTATGTCTGTTCAGGTTACGCGGCTATGCTTCAGAAAGTTATAAAGTGAAGTAAAATCAATAGAAAATAAGATCAGATTAAAATAAGAGCAAAATAAAGAATACAGTAAATAATTACATGTAACACTGAATTAGTCTAAGAGCAGTTAAACTTATAATAAAAGTATTTGCTTATAAGAGTACATTTCATTAAGAGCACAAAGTTAGTATGGTAAATGGAAAATAACAATTTCAAATAAAAGAAATTATATAAAAAAAATGTGAATACGGATACCTATAAGAGTAAGAGCAGTCTCTATGTTTATGCAGGTCTTTATCAGGTAGCTTGTGAAATTCTCTTTTTTCTCCCACTGAACGCATAATACAACATTGTGAGGTTTAGCAGAAGCCTCAGGTCAAGCCACAAGCCAGGCAGCAGCCCTAAGGGTTTGCTGCCACAGGCCCAGGTCCCCTTTTCAGGGAATCATCTGGAGCATTGCCGTCAGTGCACCATCGACATCTGGGTGCTTACTACTGTTCAGACCGCCTACTCACTGCAGTTCACGCATGGTCCCCCTCCCTTTCGGGGCGTGACTGTAACTTCAGTTATGGACCCATAGAATGCTGCAGTGGTGTCTCAGGAGGTAGCAGCTCTGCTGCAAAAACGACAATTCGCATGATAGACCCCCTCTAGTTGGAGGAAGGGTTCTACTCCAGGTACTTCCTAGTGCCCAAGCTGGATGGTGGCCTCAGACCGATTCTCGACCTCAGACCGGTCAACCTGTATCTGAGCCGAAGGAGTTTCAAAATATTGACAATGCAACAGCTGTTGCAGTTAATCAGGCCAGGGGACCTCAGACATCTATTTCTAAATCCCCATAAAATGAGCACACAGGAAGTTTTGGCCGCTTTCTAGCTCCCTGTGCCTTTCAAAGTGCATGGAAGCTATAATGGTCCCATTGAGACTCAAGGTTTCAGAGTACTCAATTATTTGGACGACTGGCTCATTTGTGCTCAGTCTCCAGCACAGGCAGATGCCCACACTTGTCACTGGCCACCTTCAACGGTTGGGCCTTATAGTGAATTATGCCAGCTCACACCGTCTCAGACGGCCTCCTATCTGGGAGTGTGCTTAGACTCCAGATCCATGCTGTCCATTCTTGTCAGATGGCAGAGTGTAGAGAATAGCCACCTGTTTAGAGCTGTTTAGCTCAACAGAGCGCTCATGGTGGTGACATTCCAGAAACTTCTGGGCTTGATGGCAGCAGCTTCTCAGATCCTTCCATTGGGTCTCTTTCACAGTCCCTTTGCTGGCCTGGTTCAACAGCAGGGTTTTTCAGCCCGCTTTCAACCACAACTGCCTATTGACAGTGTCTAGCCATGGTCTAAACGCACGTATTTGTTGAAAATAGTTGCCCATCTAAGCCTCGACGTGTCACCAAAAGGGAAGTTGTCAACACGGATGTGTCTAGCTTGGGGTGGAGCGCTGTGTGAAATGGCAGGGGGGCGCAGGGGGTGTGGAACCCCCCTTGGCAGGATCTCCACATAAATGTTTTGGAGCTGCAGGCAGTTTATCTAGCCTTGCAGCATTTTTTTGCAGAAGGTTTGAGGGAGGCCTGTGCTTGTCTGTACAGAAAACACAACAGCATTAGCTTACATCAATCATCAGAGCGGCATACGAGAACATCCTCTCACTGTGGGCAGTATATCTGCCCGGGGCGATAAACTGGGCAGCAGACCTCCTGTCAAGGAAGGTCCCAGTGCCTCAGAGTGGTGGCTAACCCCGAGGTGGTGAGCCTCACTTGGGAGAGGTTCAGGGGAGCAGAGATACATCTCTTGCCTCCCAGGGATCAAACCACTGTCCCCACTGGCTCTCTATATAATATGAGGTGGGGATCCACTGGCAGTAGATGCCTTGGCACACCAGTGACTGAGGCTGCTGTATATGCCTTACCACCACTCACTTGCTCCCACTGTGTCTGGAGAAAATCTGGCAGGACCAGGCCAAGATGTTCCTAGTAGCCCCTTATTGGATCAGGAGACTCTGGTTTAAAACCCTGATGCAGCTCTTGAGCGGCCAGCCGTGGAGCTGTTGGAACTAGAGAGTTAAGGGCGGCTTCTCTGTTGACCCTTACAACACTGGCATAGAAGTGAGTTTCTCACTCAATTTTTAAGCCCTAACTACTTGTTACTGGAGTTCCTAATGGTAATGCACAAGGCAGCCTCTTGGCTTGACTTAGTCTTGCAGCATTACGGTTGTTCTGCAATATTGCCCTTGTAACAGCTTGGATGTACTCACCCATTAGGTAATGGTTACATTTCGTACTTGAAAGGGAACATTAGGTTTTTTTTTTTTTTTTTTTTTTTTGCAAAACTCAAAAAATGCTAATTCAAAAATCTTCATACCCTGACAAGGAAAATGACATTAATAGCTAGTTTAGGCACCTTTAGCAATAATACCTTATTTTAAACGATTAGGATATTTGTCAATGAGCTATTGGCATGATTTTGTGATTTTTGACCATTCTTCAATGCAAAATGGTTTCAGTTCACTCAAATTTGGAGGACTTCTCTTGCACACAGCCTTCTTCAACTCATACCTAAGATTCTCAACAGGATTTAGATCAAGACTTTGACTAAGCCTTTCCAGAACCTTGATTTTATTCTTCTTTAACCATTCTGAAGTAGATTTTGATGTGTGCTTTGGATCGTTGACGTGCTGGAATGTCCAGTTGCGCTTTAAACCAAGTTTTGTAGTGGAGGGTTTCATATGATTGGCCAATATCTTTTGCTATGCTATGGAGTCCATTTTACTGTGTATTGGAACTAAATTCCCTGTGCTATTAGAGGAAAAACAGCCTCATAGAAGGATATTACCACCTCCATGCTTGACAGTAGGTATGGTGTTCTTTTCTTTGTACACCTCACCAGACTTTCTACAAACATAACGACTATCAGCATGACCAAATACCTCCATTTTTGTTTCATCACTCCACAAACCTTTGACCAGAACTCATATCCATCATTCAAATGCCATTTTGCAAACTTTAAGTGATTGTCTTTGTGGCTTTTTCCTTGGCATGCGACCATTGAGACCTTCACCATGCAATACTCGACCTATGGTTGAAGTGGAAACCCCAGTCCCACTTGCAGCCCATTCACTTTGAATATCTTTGGCAGTCAATCTCAGATTGTTATTAACCTTCCTCACAATTCTTCTACTTGCTCTTGGTGAAAGAACCTTTTTTTCTTCCAGACCGAGGGAGTGTTGTGACAGTGCCATGAGTCTTGTACTTCTTGATAATTGAAATTGATACTCAAATGCTTGGCAATCTTCTTGTATCCTTCTCCAACTTTATGACAATAAATAAGTTTCTGCCTGAGGTCTTCAGATAGCTTTTTACTTTTTCCCATATTGACTTATTGGTAATGACAGCAATCATCCTATGCCTAACCCTTTTATACTCTGTAAGAATGTTCACCTACAATCTAGCATTTTCTTTTATAGAATTAGGTTGTGCATTATCATATTGAAATTTCTAGCACCTTGCAGACAATACTATCATAGCATCAAAGGGTATGAATACTTTTGAATTAGTATTTCTGGAGTTTTGCAAAAAAATAAAAATAAAAAATGCTGAAATAAATAATTGTAGACATCTGTTTCTTGTAACTTTTTTCCCTCATCCACAAAAGCAAAACTTTTGCTACAAAAGATTATATATATATGAAGCTATATTATATTAAGCTGATATTATATATATTATATATATATATATATATATATATGTGCATGAAGTATTGCATTAGTGTACAACCATGATCTGAAGGGATGACCCTCTAAGCAGATGAATTGGCATTGCAGGAGCCATGCTCATGTGAAGTGAACATCTATCTACAAGGAGCTGGGCTGAGACCAGCAGACTTATTTCAACAAAACCCCAGTAGACATAAAATCTGAATGATTTTCAGTCACTAATAGCCTTAGATAAAATTGAACTTCTAAGAAATTAAAGGTTTCTTGTTATCTTGCTAATCCACTTAGAAAACCATTTAGAAAGAACTCATAAAATGTGTAATGCAGTTTGGATGCATGTGTGTGTATACACTGCCACAGCACTGTACTGGCATGTTCATTGAAATATAATTTAAAAAGTGACAGTACTCACATAAATGTAGGGGTGATATACTGAACAATTCTGTTTACTATATAATTTCAATCATTTTCATTTTTTGGAATGTAGTACTGTTGAAAAACTCCTGAAAGCACGGTGCAAGCACACAGAGTGCAGAATAATTATACCAGAGTCTAAACAAAACTATTTATTGGCAGAAATGTTGCTATACAAATCTTTGTAACTGAGAAGTGGTAGTACAGAGTGCCAGCCAATTTCAAACGCTGCTTCTATCCTTTTGGGAGACAAAAATTAATTAAAAACAATTACCAAGATAGTAATTTCTAAGAAAAAAAAAAAAAAAAACAGCCTCAGGATTATCCCTCTTAATTTGCAAATACACTTTTCTCAACTGATACCTTGTGTGCAGTAAAAGTTATAGGGGCTGATGTAAGGATACGTGCAAAGTGATTCATGACTGCAAAACCACTATATTGGGGTCAAAATCTACATTTTGCACATGCAAACCATGTTTAGCGGCCATAAAGTGGGACTTTAGTGGCCCCTAAAAATGTAGTTTATGTAAAGAACGTTTTCACCTGGTGTTCTGCACCCGCTATCAAATTAGAAGTTTCCAACATTAATCCATTTAAATTATATTGAAATGTATTCAAATGAAAAATAGAGCATGGAATTGGGCAGCGATCTGTAATACTAAGTGCATTTGCTGACCCTGCAAAAACTTTGCACCTCCTCTTACAAGGTGCAAACCATTGTAGAAGCGAATAATTAAGAGCTGTATAGAACTACACAGCTTCAGAGACCTGTCATTGGCCTCAGGATGGCTGCTATGGTTCACTTCCTGATGTGGCAACGCTTGGCTCTTCTTGACGACAGGCAGGAAAACTTTTGCTTTGATTTTCATGCTCCACAAATCTCGAACACCTCTCTGTACTCTTGACTCACCTCACCTCTGGGCTGTAAGTGCGGCTCTTTGTGACCCTCATTATCATGATTGCAGCTCATTATTTGTGCGTGTTGAGTAATTTGCATTGCTCTTAAGCTTACATAGCCAGCAGTGCTAAATAATTGCCTGGCTGCTAGACAGTTTGGATTTTGATGCCGCAATTGTTTGCACTGCGCGTATCTTTACATCAGCCCCATTATGTTTTGCACGTCAGTGTAATTTCCATTGAATGATAGCAATGCAAGCTTGTGAGTGTGTGTATGAACAAAACACTTGCCAGTTCTGCCTTAATCGTCCAAAGAAATGACATTCTAAAATTTTAAAATACTTATAATTTGTTACATAATGCTTGTGGCAATTATTGTACATGCTAAAATGGATAAACTGCAATGTGTTCTGAGTAAGGTTACACACTAAAGGGCCGTTCACACCTGATGTAGCGCGCATGCTGCCTCCTTGCGTGTTGCTCTGCAGTCGCCGCAGACCACTGGTCATGCTGAATGTGGCAGGGTAAAGTCAGTGGGCGGTCTGTTGTTACGTCATGGCTGCATGTACAAGCAACAAACAGTAAATGCCAGCGGGAAGGGAAAACTGTTTTTATACAGAAGACACAAAGCTTGAAAAAAAAACAAGTGTTTCGAAGCTTTTTTGAGTTCATTATTTTTTATAAAATATATATAAATATATATCTATATATATATATATAATATCTATATATATATATATATATATATATATATATATATATTTATATAAACCTAACCCCACACACACACCATCATAATCGCCTCACAATTACACAAAATATCAGGCAATTGTGTTGTTTAAAATAAAATAAAATATGTTGTTTTTAAAAATTGAGATACGTTGTGAGTTTTGTCTGATTTGCTGGGTATAGGCAAAGACAGTGTGAGTTAAAGGCATCATTATGCATTGATATTATTGAGCATTAAATGCAACTACTGCCATCCCATCGTATCATTTTTTTTTTTTTGGGGGGGGGGGGTGCTGTAAACGCAGCAACAGTCAGTGGTACTGTACATCTAACAACACAATACCTGGAACAATGAACAGCAAAAAAGACGGATAATTGCGGCCCTGCTCTACCCAAGAAAGAAAAAAAAAGTAAGATCGCTGTGGGTCCATGACATCCTCAAGAAAAGAAAAAGGTACGGCGAATATCATCGGCTGATACAGGAGCTCTGGTTTGATGAAGGCAGATTTGAAATCTACTTAATGTTGTATTATAAAACTCTGGAAAATGATAAATCAGAACCACAAGCTTTTCCTCCATTGTACTTTTTTTTTCTTCCTGGAAAAGGAGCCTCCTATTTTCCCCTGATTGGTTGCTGGTAGTTTACGTTATGGTGCGGTGAAAGTTGAAAACATTTTCTCTCCTGTGTGCTACTTGAGTGCCACTTTCCATGACTCCCTTCAGTGAAAACAACTGCTTGTGCTGCGCTGCATCCGGTGTGAGCGGCCCTTCACAGTATCAACACTCAAATTCAGAATTCAGAATTAATTTTCCATTCTTTGTGTTCAGTTCTGGTCACCTTGCTACACAAATGATATTGCTGCTCTAGAAAGAGTGCAAAGAAGAGCGCCCAGAATTATTCCAGGTATAAAAGTCATGTCATATGCATACAGGCTAAAATAATTGAATCTATTCAGTCTTGAACAAAGAAGACTATGCAGATATCTCATTCAAGCATTCAAAATTCTAAAAGGTATGACAATGCTGACCCAAGGGACTTTTTCGATCTGAAAAAAGAAACAAAGACTAGGGGGTCACAAATGAAGATTAGATAAAGGGGTATTCAGAACAGAAAATAGAAGGCACTTTTTTACACATTTCATAGACAGTTGCGTATCACACAAAAAGTGTGTGTTAGAAATGGAATGTATCCATCTATTTCATTATCAAAGGATTTTACATTTATCATTTAAACCTCCTATTCAATATAACTTTAGTTGCATTCATTAGAGAAGCATATAACTTTCAGTTTCATTCTCTATACAAAATGACAATTACAAGCCTATAAAATACATCATAATACAATCAAAGGATAATATTCAAAAATAGTTATTAGTTTGTAATATTCATTTAAAACTAAATAAACCATTCAGGTTTATTGGGAAACTTACTTAAAATAACTATTAAACTTGTGTCTACAAGTTATGTAATTAAAAATGATTCTTAAAGCATATTAACTAACTTTTAACAAAAAAATGGTACAACTGCATAGCCACTTGGCTTGGTAGGTTTTATGATGCCTTAGGAGACTGACCAGACAATTAGATTTGTCTTTTGGAAGGCGAGCTTCAAAGAGTTAACACTACGTTTGGCCTGTGCCTTGGTCTAATCAACAAGCTATGAAGTATATCTTGTTAAGAATGTTCTGGAATCAGTGTTAACAACCCAATCACCACAGCATGTCACACAGACAACAGTCTGAATTAAAAATCTGGGAAATGCTTATTTTAAAATGAATTTAACCAAAAGCTTACATTCAAAAGCTGAATTTATTTGAATGTAGGCTATTACAGAAAGTACGGCAGGCAGTTGTACAATTGCAGTATTAATTTAAGCAATTTCATATTTCTCCCAACTTCTTTCCTTCTGGCTATAAACTGACAATTACAGGATTTAATATTTTCAGACTTTCAGAATTAATATTTATTGACTGAGTACAAAAAAGTAAAAATCCCTGTACCAATACTTTGTAAAAATTAAGAAGGCTTCTGAACAGAATCATAGTTCTTATAGTTTCCAGCAATTTGTTAAACATATACAAACTGCTTTCCACAGAACAGTATTTAAATGGACAAATGCATTTTAGTTTGACATGATCCATATGTTTCTAGTGTTTCCAGTAAACAGATAGCTGCAGTGGTAGTTACATTTTACACAGAGGATGATTCATTAATGTATGAGGAGTGCTTATTACAACGAGTGGGTTGTTCCCATGAGTGAAAAAATAAAGCACTGAACTTTCATGTAGTATTCTGTTTAAAATCTATGTTTAAACCATAATTAAACAGCTGTATATGGGGAATTACTTTCCTAATATTAAACTCTGCATCCTTTTGGTAACATGCTGTAATTTTGAACAGCTTTGTTCCCAGCTCTGTTGCTTGATTTGAATCAATAGATTCCAAAATTGGATCCTGTATTACTAAGTGCCGTTTTAGCAACTGGCAAGATAACTATTCTTTAACTAGGATGCATGTTACAATACCTGAGAAATCACAGGGAAAATATGTCCTTTTTTATTTTAAACCAAAAAAAAATGGTTTTAGTTCAAATTACAAAATGTATGTAAACTAACCTGAGATATTTTTGGCAAACTTTGCTTTAGATACAGTGTACTGTGACTATATAATGGATCACTTACAAAGAATCCAAGATCTTTCATAGATTACACCAGGAAGAAGAAGAAGAAGAAGAAGAAGAAGAAGAAGAAGAAAGAAGAAGAAGAAGAAGAAGAAGAATTTTTTTATATAAGCTAGAATTCAGTTATTTTGCAGAAACAGTCAGTCAGTCAGATGTCTGGGGCAAAGAGCTGTCACCTCTACTCACACATTTTGTGGTGAACCACTTTCGTATCTCCACCTCCACACAAGAGCATATAAAGGGAAATTATTTTGAGACACATTTTATCTCATCCAATTTTCGAAGAAAGTTGTATAATCAGATTACTGAAACTACAGTGCTGCTGAACACCTTGGACACCCACACAGGTACTGTAGGTTAATCTGTTAACCAGACCATAAATGTGGTCTCTTTATGCTGCCTTATGAATGACCTTGGTTAGTGGGGGAAATTTGCATTACATTGTTATGCGAAAATAAATAAGCTATGTCATAAACCTGTAATACACTTTTATCTTATTTAATGACTTTTAAAGGCAGCAAGTATGTTAGCGTCTGTATTATCATGCTTATTATTGGTATATTACTGAAAGGGAGACCAGTTTACTACCAATTAGCTATATTTATGCTTATATATTACTGATATATAAAACCGTATAATATATATATAGATATATATATATATCATATAGTATAATATAATATATATATCTATATAAAAACAACACACTATCTTGAAAAATGTATATTAACAAATAACTGTCATCAGATCTGCTCTTGTAGTTATCATGCACATTTCCATTCATGTGCACATTTTGTTTCTGTTAGATTGTCAAATTTGTCATTGTTAGTTCAGTAAGTCATCCTTGTTTTTTAACTGTGCATCATCAAAGGGTGTGAAATAATAAGTTATCATTCAGTTTCAAATGCA
Source organism: Polyodon spathula (assembly GCF_017654505.1). Lineage (NCBI taxonomy): Eukaryota > Metazoa > Chordata > Actinopteri > Acipenseriformes > Polyodontidae > Polyodon > Polyodon spathula. The sequence continues at coordinate 33,177,432 of NC_054535.1, forward strand.
CTAATTTTAATGTTTTAAAAAGTGGTTAAAGTGATCTTTTGCCATTAATATCCCAATAGCCATGCTTTGCATTTATCAGCTCAGTGAAAAGCACATCTCGGCTTGATTTAAATGTATGAAGTCAAACTTGGTGGAATTCAGTATATGTCTCTTGGTATGTTCATTACCTGCATTTCACAACTGACTTACTGTACCATAAGCTGAATATGTTTGTAATTACCAAGCAAGTTTTGAGATAGCTAACATAGTAATTTTATCATATTTTGTGGTCTGAGTAAATATTTTTTACCATATCTAATTTTGGAATCTATCTTGCATTCATTCCAATCGGAATGACCTGGCAAAGTGCACTGTTCCCTGTTACGCCACATTGCTAAGCAGATACAGAGCTTGATTTAAGGAAAGTAATTCCGATATCAGCTGTTAAAATAGGTTTAAACATTATTTTTCAAACACTGGGACAAACATACTCCATCATCACTTAGAGAGTGGTGTGCCTATTTCCCTCACGAGGATAGCCATACACAACAATCCTCATTCTCATCAGATAGCCTCATTTGTGGAATGACTACAGTACTCTCTGAGTGTTCATGGAGTATATTCTTTGTATATGTTTAACGATCACATTACAGCGTTCTTATTTAAGTAGTTTTTATTATAAAAAAAAATAACTCATCTAAGACAACATGTGAACCACAGACAACTTTATTTAAAAAAAAATGTGTGTGTGTGTGTGTGTGTGTGAGTGTGTGTGTGTGTGTGTGTGTGTGTGTGTGTGTGTATATATATATATATATATATATATATATATATATATATATATATATATATATATAAGCATATATATATATTCGTGGACAACAGATTTGTGTCTCTTGTAAGAGAACATTTGAATATGTCACAGAGTTTCTTATTATTTTGCCACTGCTTAATCAAGCTAAACCATCATTTCAAGATATGCTCCATACCCTTATGTCATGTCTAATTCACTGAAAACTTGTCAAGGAAGAAAAAAAGGCTGTTCAAATTTCAACAAGCATTGTATTCTGATCACAGCATTTGAAACAACACATTTTTAATTAACAACAAAAATGAATTCCAGTATATCAGTATTTAGAATGTGCATACTCTATTTATTTCAAGAGAGCAAACCCTTAACAGTTTTCACAGTGTGCAAGTGAGCCCTTGTGCTTCGTTGTTCTTTATCACTGAGCAGAATGAAACCCCAACAGTTAGTTCAAACCTGTTCTGCTGGTCTGCAATGTCCACATTCACCAGCAGATGGTTTTAATATGCGTACGTACGTATAAGTACGGGAGATGGAGACAAATTTAATTGTGTACATCAGTTGTTTTCAACCCCTTTGGGACCCTTGTGTCTTCTGGTTTTTAATCCAATTTAGCTCTCAATTTCTTAATTGAACTAATAATTTGCTTAATTTTTAATTGTTCTTTAGCTCCTAAGAAGTTGCAGATTTCAAGTTATTTATAACATTTTATAGTTAAGATGAAATCTCCAACTGTTTATGAGCTGAAAGCTATTAAAAGGCCCAATTAAGCTAATTATTAGTTCAATTAAGGGTTTAGTTGAGTAATTGAGAGCACAGTTGGAATGACAACCAGAAGACACAGAGGTCCCCGAGGATCAGGTTGAAAACCACAGGTGTACATATCAGCTAAATCGCAGCAATTATTATTCTTCTAAATCTCCCCAAAAATAATGTCAATACAGTTGTCCTTTTAAATCACTAAATATAACCCTGTCGGCAGGTGCGTGTGTTGCAGAAACAAAAGCAGTGTCCCAACAGTACTTCTCCCAAACGTCTGTGTTTTATTTTAATAATAAATAACAAAAGGGCCGCCCCTCTACCAACGATGATATCAGGGGGTACACAGCAGTCTTCCAAACCCAAAACAAAACAATCACAGTAATCCACAATCCACGTCCCATGAACGAAAGTGTTCTCTTCAAAAGAGGGAACCGCAGTGAATGCTGTCAGTTACGTTTTCAGCAGAAGGCCCTGTACTCACATAGCTGTGTCCCCTTTGTATGACCCAACTCCTCCCCACAATCAGCCAGGCACCCCGGTGTAATCAATCGCTGCCTGGCCTGCAGCTGATCGAATCGTTTTGAGTATGTGCACCTACGTGCTTCCTCCAAGATGGCCAACTTCCTGTTTCAGCCCACCGTCGAGTCAACCCAGAGACACAGCACCCTTTTTGGTCGGGAGGGAGATTTACAGCTTTGATTCTGTCCCTCTTTATCACAAACCCTTTCTGGTATTTTACATGTTTTTTACAGATAGAAGTTCCCTAAAGGCAGTGTTAGATGTTTGGTTTTCATCAGCTGTGGCACACATGTTTTATTTATCTCAATGGTAGTATTATGAAGACCTACATAGATAACCAAAACAATATTATTTATTTGCATTGTTCTTATTTTTTGTTCACATATCTATGCAATGATACAATAAATACCACACAATTAATAATATAAGGTCATATTTATTTTAAAATATACAAATATAATGAATATTTGTAAGGGTACTGTTAAATGGCCTGCATGAAACAGGGAAAACATGAATGTACCATAACTTATGAAATTATCAAATAAATAAATAAAATAATATGGGATACTGGCATGTCTAAAAACATAACTATGATGTTTGTTTTCTTTTTTGGAAATAACTTTTATTATTGATAGATCCAGAAATAAATATCAATATATTGACATTTATTATACCTTTTAGCTTAAGAGATACAAGATGTTTGACCAACCAATTAACTGTAAACTGATAAATGTAACATTCTCTCAACTACTTTCATTAAGTTTATTTATTTATTTATTTATTTTTATTTTAAACGTTTAGACATGATACAATTTGAATTAATGCAAGAAGCTGCTGTTTCCCTTTCAAGTACGAAAGGTAACCATTACTGTATCATAGTTGTCTCCTAAATACCCTGAAACCTGAATAAGATATATCAAGCTGCTCGCACAGCCAGTGACACAGTCATGGCCGACCCCCGAAGGCATAAAAGTACTGCGGTCACAGACATCCGCGCCATTCTTCCTTTGAAGACTGACCTGAAAGACGAGCCTTGTTCAAATAAGTACTTGTTACCTCTATCTGCTATATATTTTACATTTATTATGTTTTTACACAAAATTTATGTGATATTAAAATAATCGCTGTCATATTTTTCACTAATTATGCCTAATCTGCACTACAGCATGTTGCTTGTTATGTCCCAGTCTGGCCTCCGCTCCTTCCCAGGGATCCAGCAATGTGTTAGCTGACTTGTGCTCTCCCTCTGCTTAGCTCCGGCTAGAGTTATTGTTTCTCGATTCTTATTTTATTTTCATTTTATTACGTGATATTATTTACTGTAACATTTTATTACTGTTTATAGAGAAGTTTCTCTATTGTATCCTGTTTCTTTTACAGAGACTACATACGGGCTGATCTGCAATATGTCACTTACAGTGAGAGCAGTTATTGGGCTCAGCAACACTGTGTAGAACCAAGATACGTACTTCCGGTGTTGATTGCTTGCAGTCTCATCCACATTATCTTGATGCCATTTTGGTAACTGCTTTTAGCATCACCATTATGAAGTCTGTAGTGCCATCTAACAAACAGGCTTCCCTCAGTTTCGTGTGTGTACAGACGGAGAGGTTTTGCCAGTGGCTTGTACAGGTGGGTGAATTGACCCGCTTCCTGACCCAGTATCATCCCGATACCGACCCAGTACCATACCATACCGACCCAGTGCTATAGTCACTGAACCAGTACCGTACCATACCGACCCAGTGTTAAAGTCTCCGTACCAGTTGCCATTTGACCTAGCTCCCAGTGCCTTCTTGAAGTGCATGGAAACTATCCTGGCTCCATTGAAACTCAAAGGCAGCGTTCAATTATCTGGACGACTGGCTCATTTGTGTTCAGTCTCCAGCACAGGCAGAGGCCCACATGAAACTTGTCAACAGCCACCTTCAACACTTGTTACTTACTGTATGGTGAATCATGTGAAGAGCCAGCTCACTCCTTCTCAGACAGCCTCCTATCTAGGAGTGTGCTTGGACTCCAGGTCCATGCTGTCCACTCTGTCAGACTGCAGAATGCAGATAACAGCCACCTGTTTAGAGCTCTTTCAGCTCAGAGCACTCACAGTGTTGATGTCCCAGAGACTTTTGGGCTTGATGGCAGCAGCTTCCAAGACCCTTCCTTTGGGTCTTCTGCGCATGTGCCCACTGCAGGCCTGGTTCAACAGCAGTGTCTTGTAACTGTCTAAAGGCGCTACCTTGGTGGAAACAGCCTGCCCATCTACACCTCGGTGTAGCACTTAGCAGTGTTATCAGAAGGGAGGTCGTCACTAAGGCAGGGGTGTGCAAGGTGTGTGGAATCCCCCTTGTTTTGGAGCTGCAGGCAGTTTACCTGGCCTTGCAGAATTTTTTGCAGGTGGTTCAGGGGAGACGAGATATGTGCTTGTCCATACAGACAACACAACATCAACCACCAAGGCGGCCTCAGATCACCCAGTCTCCATCGGGTAACAAACTTGGCGGCTGACCTCCTCTCAAGGAAAGTTCTCAGTGTCTCAGAGTGGAGGCGTCACCCCGAGGTGATGAGTCTCATTTGGAGAGGTTCGGGAGAGCAGAGATAGACGCTGGAAGTAGATGCCTTGGAACAGCTGTTTCTGAGGCAGCTGCTATATGCGTTCCCACAGCTCACCTTGTCCTGCTCCTGTGTTTTTACATAGCTTATATTTATTTTTATGTTAAATGTGTTTAAGGGTCACAATTCAACATAGGTTTGTTTGCAAGACAATTGTATTGGCATTGTAACACAATTTGAATCAAGTTAGTAGATACGATTGTCCTACAATGTTTGAATATTTTATGTGAATTCGATCACTAGATTTTTGAAAGGCACTGTCGAAACAGTTGAGTATACTGAAAGCAACAGCCTCAGCTCATTTTAACTTATCAGCCAGCTGTCAATGTTTATGGCAGAAAGACAGAGAGAGGTGTTGAAACTAAAATAGTAAAACCAATGCAGACAGTGTACAACAAAAACAAATACAAAAGACTATTCTACAGTAACTACACAACAGTTCAGCCACTGACCCCACTCTGTAGCCTTAGGCAAGGGAACTGATGTCCTTTGCAGTCATTCAGTTGAGGGGGTGAGTAGTGCTATTGTAGGTGAATGTATGAAAGTAGTATTTCTTATTGACCTGCTCACCAGAAGTCGCAGATACCTATTGGCACCCTATACTTAATATAAGATCATTCAAGAAAACATATTAAATAAAACCATTTCGTGAACATTAGACACTTATTAATATGTAAAATACCAAAATACACAATTTATAGTAGACCAACAAACAACCTTTGTAAAAAAAAAAAAAAAAAAGAGGAATTTAGGTATTATGAAATAGTTGTAAATGACAAAAGTATTGGCACCTTTACATTAAAAGTGTTAAAAATTTAAATATATGAGGGCTTCCGAATGGCGCATCCAGTAAAGATGCTCCACGTGAAGTGCAGGATGTGCCCTTTAGTCTGGTTCGAGTCCTGTTCCGCTGCCAACCGTGGACGGGAGCTCCCAGGGGACAGCGCACAATTGGCCGAGTGCCACCCCAGTGGCTACAAAGCAGTATCAAGAATATAGAAAATCAAAATGCACAAACACAGCAATAATCAAGAAGGAACATAAGAAATTCCACTAAAACACTTGAAAGAAGTGGACGTCCAAGGAAAATGACGGCTGTAGCAGGTAGGATAATCATTCGAGCAGCTACAAAAAAGGAGTTAAAGAAAGATTTAGAAGCATCAGGAATAATAGTGCAAGAAAGAACTGTACAAATGCACCTGAACACAGAGGAGTTGTGTGCACATAGACCTCTTTTAAAGAAAATTCATAAAATAAACCATTTTAAATAAGCCAAGAAATATGAACAGGAATCTGAAGCATTCTTCAACAAAAAATGAGACTAAAATAGAACCTTTCCCCAAAAATGGACCATAGTATGTATGCCTTCAATGAAGAAAACATTGTACCTACAGGTAAACATGGAGGTGGTTTGATCATGATATGAGGGTGTTTTAGCAGTTCAGGGACTGGAGACAGTCATGTGATTAAAGACTGAATTAATGCAGCCATGTATTAAAACATTCTACAAAGTACAATGATGACATCTGCTTGTATCTTCCATCACGACAATGAACAAAAGCATACGGCTAAGTCAACCCTGGAGTTCTTAAAGAAATTGAAGATTAAAGTTTTGGAATCACCTTCACAATCACCAGATCTCAGTCCAATAGAAATGCTTTGGACCGATCTGAAAAAAGCTGTAGTCAAGCATTGTGTATCCAATCTGTCTGAGCTGAAGAAAATACGCAAGACAGAATAAGCCCATATTTCACCAACAAGATGTAACATAACGGTTAAGAATTATCATAAATGTATAAAAGCTGTAATAAAATACTTAAGCAGGGGTGCCAATACTTTTGTCATGAATGAAGACTTTAAATAACATATGTTTATTTGGTTTTTTGATAAAGATTATTTGTTAAATTACTATAAATTGTGTGTTTTGCTTTTTTGTTAGATTAAAAAATGGTTGAAGTTTACTACATGCATGTCCTTAATCTATTTCCTGGAATTATAGTATAATAAGCATAGCATGCCAATGCTTTTGTTTGCAACTGTATTTATTTATTTTTTTTATATTGCCACCAGAAGACTCTTCTCTTGTGAACCTCCCTGGTTAAATAGTTTTTGGTAAATACCATCTACAAAAAATATAGATTAATATGTATCTGTCTACTCTTTTGTACAGACAAAGTACATTCAAACTGCAAAGTCTATCCTGCTTCCCCATTTACTTTTGATAAGTCATTAATTGTTGGTGACATGCTTGCGATGTGCCATTTTGTTGCATCAATCTCCAGAGCTGTACCTGCAGCTCTGGGAGCAGAAGGCTTTAGAAAATGTACTTGTATCATAGTTATGAAAACTGAGTTGTGATGCTTGTAGCTGAAACATGTATTATGGCAGGGAGGATTAGAACTGGCTGGTAATAAATCTGAAAAAGTGAGCTATTCCTGTGGCTAAGGGGTTGCAGGATACCATTAAACTTATAATAGATTTGATAATGGAAATGTCCTCATCCTAATTCCATTTACTCAGAGGGTATACATGTAGAGCAAGCCAATGTTAAACTCTTTGAACAAGGAAATAGGTTTAGGTTGAGGGAGAGATAAGAAACAAATAGCCCTGTGTCCCTGTAGGGTATCCTCTCATCCAACGTTTCTTCAAAGGAAATTGCTGTTTAAATATCTAAATCACATTGATTCCAAGCAGCCTTTTATTAAACACACGTTGGAATTAAAACATATAGGGGTAGATTTAAGTAGCAGTAGCCATTGGAAGTCTTGTGTGAAAGTTACTAGACAAGCTTAATGCTATTTGTGACTTTTTAGGGCATACTTTGCAACAGCAGTTTCTGTTTGCAGTTCAAGTGTAGATGAATATGTAATTATGGGCGTTCCTACATAAATTCCCAAAAAGGGGGCAGAGATAGTGCGCATGAGGGTTGTCAAATATTATAATGAAATGTACGAAAGCTGCAGGCAATTGCAACACTTACAGTTCCATCAATTTGTTAAGAACTTTTGAAAGCATGTTTTAAGCAGTCACAATTGTTGCTGGCATTTCCCAATCTGAGTTTTCTCATGCGTTGCCAGTTGTGATCAATACATTTTTGAGATAAACAGTCAAATACCTATTTTTCCCTAAAAGCAGGATGTACTTACAAGCCTTGAGCACTAGCACTGCACCCCTGACTACTTTAAATAAAAACGGGCAGTATGCATTTGGCTTATAGGCTACTAATGATAATACAAATTAGTGGTATAATGCAAAATTCATTGCTGGTCATTTGAAATTCTCATTAATGAGAATTGACTGCCCTCCTGTAAGTATCACAACTTGTTAGTGCGGCACCATGGTTTATTTTGTGTTAACTGTCAAGGCTGCCAAGTTAATAATAATAATAATAATAATAATAATAATAATAATAATAATAATAATAATAATAATAATAATAATAATGCTAAAATCATATAGTTTCAATTTAAAATATTTATTATATTTAATTTATATTTGCTAAATGTATACAGTGCAGTAGCATGATTTATTTTATGTGACTGGTAGCCTACAGGCTAAAGTAAAAAGCAAACAGTGTGTTAGGTGTTCATTTAATTTTACTACTGTACTGTATAATGTGTAGGCATACTGTACAGATTTATATTTTTACATAATGTTATGTGTAGCCTACCCAAAACACATTGATATTATTTCAGCACAATGATTTATACATTTAAAATACACTGAGCACTATAAATGTATGTGTGTGCTATTGTATTGTACATTTTTTAAAACCTGACACCTCATGTTGGACAAACATCCAGTTTAGCAAGGGGCGACTGTATGATTATGAAGAGCTTTTTGATAGAAACACATTTTTTGTTTGTGGGGACCCTGCTATAGACTCTGATGGGATTAAACTGCCTCATATATATATGAGTACAGAACAATGCATTGTACAGGTGACGTTTACATTTAACAAAAACAGTGTTATTTTCATTCTTGCACCCTTACATACATAAACTTCATCCTTCGGGCACCCTCTGTTGCAGCAAACCACAACTCAACTTTCGCTATTTATACAATGTCGCACGACTCTCGCAATAGAGATCTTGGAACAAATATTTAAATTAGTATATTGTATTAGTATATTAAATTAGTTTTTTTTTATTATTATTCTGGAAGGAGCTTTTATGTTTTACTGGAGTAAACAGAGTTTCCAGAAAGATATATTATGTTATCAGTTAGGTTATGTTATCAGTTTTATCTTCTGGGGAACATTTAAAGTAAAAAATATTAGATTCCGAAAGTTATTCTCAAACTTCAGATACTGTGTAAGACATTGAAATGTACATAGAAATACAATTTGGCTTAGTTTTATTTACTGGAAGTCCCAACAGCAATAACATGTGTTCTTTCTGATCTGGCCAATTTGAATTTGAATTGAAGAGCAATTGGTCACACTGTTCCATTCTGCAGTGTGCTTGCATGGGTTACCAATTTGGTTAGAAATGTCTTTTTTCAACTCAGATCAGGAGTTAGATACATGCTTTACAAATGTGGAAAATAAAAAAAAAATCTAAGAGAAAAAAGCATGCCCATTTCTTACACAGTGCACTTTGGTGTATACATATGATACTGGGACCAGATAAACTAGATATTATTTTGTATCAAACATTGCTAGTTCTAAGCATTTGGTATAAACGAGGCGTCACTTTGGTAGAAACTACAATATGTGCACTCTCTGAGAACTTGTTTTTTGGCAGACAATGGCACCCTGTTCTTCTTAAAGCTGTGCCGTAACAGAGCAAAGATAAAATTGGGTCTTTCTTCAGAATGTTAAATAGCAGGACTCGTATAGCTCTAAATCAATCGCCACTCTAATAAAGCCTTTGCCGTTGGTTGGACGATACCATTTGTACTGTTTAGCTTTTAGTCTAGCAGAATGAAATGCATCTTTGCCAAACAAATTCCGATAACAAGGCAAGTCTCACTGTGCTTATTATACAGTTTATACTTACCAGATACACACTAGCTGGGACTACTAAATAATGTATGGCTGGATGGTAAGATTTACAATGTATGCTACTGCATAAAGATCGAGATCTGACAGCTTACAAATTCAGAGCCCTTTAAATGCTGTATACATGAAACCAATAAATATTTTTTTAATGTTGACAAATGTTGTGTTTTTGTTTTAGGTGTACTATAGGTGATTGAGGCAAACAATACTCAAATCTTAACAAAGCCAGAGAGAATGAAATATTGAAATTACAGTATTGTTTTACAAACAAGATACAGTAGTTTGGTGTATCCTTGATATACCTTATTTGAAGCAAAGATTGTCCAAGATATTATAAAGACAAAAGAAAACAAAAAACTTATAATCTTTTCATACATCAGCTTTTAATTTCAAGTTAATAAAAAGCATGTGCTTCTTTAACACTTTTAAGGTTGACTATGAGTGCTTGTTTTTTTTTTCTCCTGCACACAACAGTACAGTCTAGTAATAATAATAATAATAATAATAATAATAATAATAATAATAATAATAATAATAATAATAATAATAATTTGATTAATTAAAGCTGTGTCATGCTTAGTTAAACATTTACCCGAAAACTGTACTTCAGTGTTTCGGGCAATTTAAAGCTCTTTGTTGTATGCAGTGCATCAATAATCTATCAGAGAATGCAACCAAGAATTACATTTTACTCCTGTGCTTGTAAGAAGCCTGATTTTGAGAGAAATGGCACACAACTTATGCAAGTGCATGGTGACAGATCGCAGGTATCCTTTGGGAATATCAAATCAATCATGAAATTGTGAGAGGAATTCAGTTGAGCACTGAATTAGCGTCCAATGAAATGTATTCATGTGTAACATCCCACTGTCTAAATGACACCAAAATGGCTTCTAGTCCTTGAAAGACTTTACCACGATTAGCTGGAGGAATTGGCTGTTTGTGTCAATCACTCTCCAGCATCAGCTCTTTCTATGGTTCTGTAGGTGAGAGTCGCCAGCTTTCCAATGAGGGAGACAACAGTAGCAGCCGCTGCCGGGATTTTCTGTGGTGATTAAATACTTCTTGTGTCTTTTCCGTTGCTATAATCCTTGTACCAGAGAAAGAAGCTGCATGAGAATAATGGTGAATAGAGCAGTGAATCGTTCCAGCTGGCTGCATCTTAAAGGGGACTCTGTATAGAATGGGATTGGGCTCCCTTGTTCAGTCACTAGAGCAGCAGCATTTTAAGGAGTTTCTCCTAGAAATTATTACAGAAAGAGTGCTTCTTCTGTGCTCAGTTCTAGTCACATTTCTGCATGAGGTAAGTAAACATAGTCTCTTGGTGTCTCTCACTGAATGAGCCAGTGTTTGAAAATACTGATGCATATTGTAACTTTTTGTGTGCCTGTGTGTGAACAAGCTGGATTGAAGTGTTTCTTAAGCATTTCTCTAGACATCTCTGGCTTTTGTTAACTATAAAAATGAGATATGATTTCTGTTCTTGTTGTTTCCAGTGTATGTTGTAGCAAGCTTAGTTAAGTCATCTTTGGCAGTTGTCTTAACATAAATGTATGTCAACAGTCTCATTTTTGTCACACAAGCAGATAAAAATGCTTTGATGTGCTAATATTGTTTTCATTGTTTTTAGTCCACATGGATACTTGAATCTGCTGTTGTACAGGAACATATGTTTTGATAAAAAACATAATTGCAGTTGGAATTGTGCAAGAATATGGTGCACAGTGCAAAATTGTTTATGCTTCCTGTACTGTTAAATATAGTGGCAACATAAAAGCCAAACAGTTCTAATTTGCTTTGTACAATTTTAAACAGCAGTGACAATGTATTTATACTTCATGCAAATATATATATATATATATATATATATATATATATATATATATATATATATATATATATATATATATATATATATTGTGAAAAAATAAATGTTTAGAATTTATATTTCAATGCATTTATATGCAATTATATTTCAAGAAAAATGTTTAGTTATGGACTTGACTAAACTGTAGTAAACCATTGTTCTATCTAAAAAATACACAATAAAATGTTAATATTGAAAATAAAGGCATTGGAAACTCTAATATCAATCTGGGAATGTTTACTGAAGAAATGAATTTACTAAAAAACACTGCAAAATAAAGCAATACCATTTCAGCTCTCTCAGCATATGATAAATTGCCTAAGCCAGGTGGAAAACTGTGTACCATCACATGTTTGATTTATGAAGCTTTCAGTTATGTCTGGAGAGAATGACATAAAATCACCATTGCAAAAGGCCACTACATTTATTAATGCTGTTGTGAAGATTTATTGATTAAAAGCAGGTTCCACGGCACTGTAAAGACTGTCAGATTGGAGTTATTTTTTTTTTTCCTTTGCACTCACAGATTACTGTGACTCTTGTACTGGACCTTTTTGTGATTGCAGACACATTAGATCTTTTAGATGCAATTTCTGGTATTGACTGGCTCTAGACTTCAAATGACATATAAGCAATGGCTGCCCTCTAGTGCTAGAACTTGATTTAAAGTTGATCGAACCACTTACTCGCAGATAGTAGCAGCCTTGATCTAAATGACACAGCACTCTCACTGGAAATTAACACCTTTTGAGAAATGCAAGTTAGCATGATAAGAGATATGTATCTTCTCTAGTATACAATTCCGAAAGAATACATTATGTATTATGCTTTTCCCTCTGGTAAAAAAAAAAAAAAAACATTTACATAAAGGATTTTTTTTTTTAAATATTGTGTACTTGTTTATACAGTATGTGTGTTATACTTGCACATTTCCAATGGAAACAACTTAGGTAAACAGGTAAACTATTGTTTTTCTCACTTAACATCAGAGATATACAGCGTTGGAAAGTTTGTTCTCTATTGGTTCTGTAACCACACTTTGATTCCTCCCCAGGCTCGGGTGTGCAATTTTTGAGAGATCGAGTGATTCTTCACTAACAGATATCTTTATATTCTTGATGATCTGTTTAGTTATATGATTATATTGTTAAGTGCACTATTAAGCCCATCTAGCACATATTTTTTTTTTTTTAAATACAACCTAATGGATTGCTTTTTTTACATTATAGGGATCAGGTAACACGCCAAAAAACCCCACAATCAGGCTCCTGAGTGGCACATCCAGTAAAGGTGCTCTGTATGAGTGCAGGATGTACCCTATAGCCTGGATGTTGCCAGTTCAAGTCTAGGCTATTCCACAGCTGACTGTGGATGGGAGTTCCCAGGAGGTGGCACTCAGTTATCTGCTTAATATGAATTCTTAAAATCTTATACTGTTTTTTTGTTTTGTTTTGTTTCAGATAATCGCAAATATAGAAACATTACAACATTGCAGTTCATTTGGATAAGTTATTCGATGAGAATCAGCAGTGACAAGAGAACTTTCATATATTTTAATAGCTTTTTCTTGTAGTTGACTGCCTTAAGACATTGGGATTTGCTGAGCAGAGATTCTAATGTCATATTGCCAAAAGGACATTCTTATATGTAATGCAATGGTTACACAAATCCATTTTGAATACTGGAAACTCCATGCATTTCTCTTAACATGGTATATTAAGAAAAGAGCATAAGGAAAATAAGTTATATAGAAAAAAGAAGGCACCACTGTTAAAATGAATTTAGCCATAAAACTTCGCAGAAATTTGCGAAGGCTGGTTATCCTGCTTGCCACCTTCTGCATGGTGAGCATTCTCATATCTGCCTACTACTTGTACAATGGCTACAATCAGGAGACTGAACTCTCAGAGGGCACCCCAGAAATGGAATGTGGAGACCACAAACTTCTTCCTTACCGATTAATGGAAATGAAAATTGCAAAGCCCATAGACATCTCCAGGACTGACCCAGTCATCCTGGTTTTTGTGGAAAGTCAATACTCACAACTCGGGCAGGACATCATAGCAATCCTGGAGTCCAGTCAGTTTCAGTATCATTCTGAAATTGCTCCAGCCAAAGGTGATGTCCCACCTCTCACAAATAAAGGAAGAGGGAGGTATGCACTTATCATCTACGAAAATATGTTGAAATACGTGAATATGGATTTGTGGAATAGGGACCTCCTAGATAAATACTGTGTGGAGTACAGTGTTGGAATCATTGGTTTTCACAAAGCAAATGAGAACAGTTTACCAAGTGTTAAGTTGAAGGGCTTCCCTTTGTACCTTCATACCAATATAGGCCTAAAGGATTGTTGTGTTAATCCTCATTCTCCTTTGCTCTACATCACCAAAGCTTCAGAAGCTGACAGAGGACCATTACCTGGAGAGGACTGGACAGTGTTTCAGTCCAACCATTCCACATATGAACCAGTGTTGCTAGCCAAGTCGAGAACTTCAGAAAATATTCCACCAGCCATCTCTGGACATGCTCTGCACACAACTGTAATACAGGACCTGGGCCTTCATGATGGCATTCATCGCGTCCTATTTGGCCACAACCTTAATTACTGGCTTCACAAGCTCATATTTGTGGATGCCATCTCTTTCCTTTCAGTGAAGAAACTATCCTTGTCTTTGGAAAGATATGTTCTTGTGGACATTGATGATATCTTTGTGGGGAAGGAAGGAACTAGGATGAATGTCAATGATGTAAAGGTAAGAAGCCTTCTATATTGACCATTTGCATGCACTGTTTAAGCCAAGGTGCCTAAATTGCTTGAGTAAAGGCTTGGAGTGTTTTCATTCATGCATTCCCACGTTCAGGCAGCGTGTCAGTATAGCTGAGCAGGGGTTATTCTTTACCATTGTTCTGTTACTGCATGACTTAATGAATTATTTTATGCTTGGACTTGCTTTGTGTCAGCAGCATAAAGCCATCAAGTTAAGACAAAGTGATTCACTGCTCCTCAATCAAAAATGTTACAAAGTTTTTGTTCTTTTGAGGTTATTATGTTTTATACATCTGGTAAATATCTCATATCTCTAAGCATTATACTAGCAAATAATGCTAATGATGAGATTGTTTGAGCAAAGCAACATACTATGTTCATAGATACTTAGAGAGTAAGTAGCGGGGTGCCGAAAAATGTAGCGTTATACATCCCCATGTGTTGCTACAACTGTTTAAATTATGTACCTGTAATTTTTATTTTCATTGTTAACATCCTGACTATGTTTTACACTTTTAACTTTAAAATCTGTTTCAAAACTATTTTCAAAATGTCCACTCTTGTGCACTGGGGTTTGAGATATGTCCTCTAAATTACTGCAGGAGGAGCGATTAAAACATAACAAGTGCTCTGGCTTTTCTGTTCCGTACCACATCATGGATCGTTATTGCCTTGTTACCTTTTTGACAATAATTCTTACACTATCAGTGAACTAGAGTGGACATTGTGAAAATAGGTTTGAAACAGACTTTAAAGTTATAGGTATAAAAATTTGTCAGGATGTTAACAATGAAAATAACAATTACAGGTATGTTATTTAAACAGATGTAGTAACACATTGGGGATGTGTAACACTATATATTTTCACAACCCTTCTACTGACTCTTAACTGCTCAATGCAAATCTTCAAACAAATTTGATGGTTAACATATGAAATGAAAAAAAAAAACATAATTGTTTTGAAATAGAAACTTCATTTAGCTTATTTCCAGTTTAATGTATTATTCCCACATAACAGTATTGTATATATATATATATATATATATTATATATATATAAATATATATATATATATATATATAATATATATATACATACAGATATCTGTACTCGATTAATTATATTCTTTATGTGGGCATT
The DNA here is from genome assembly GCF_017654505.1 of Polyodon spathula. Classification (NCBI taxonomy): domain Eukaryota; kingdom Metazoa; phylum Chordata; class Actinopteri; order Acipenseriformes; family Polyodontidae; genus Polyodon; species Polyodon spathula. The sequence continues at coordinate 33,192,889 of NC_054535.1, forward strand.
TACTTTCACAGTAACACATAAAATAAATACAGTTTATAGGAAGCATTATTATGTAATAACAATAATGATCATCTATCTTTATATATCAAATGTCTATATATAAAAAGTCTTTTTAATCCTGAATAGTGAGGCACATAAAAAGTTAATCCTTTAATTAAATTGACCTGAGGTAGAATGATTTCATAAAGATTTCATAAATACAAGCTAAGCCATTTCAAAGCTATCCTTTAAAAATGAAAGCACCGACAGAGGATTTTAACAGTTCTGACATTAAAAGGCCAGTACTATCTTCTACTAATGCCTAGTAACAACTGCAATGGCAAGGCTGCTGAAAAAAATAGCACCATTGATTTAAGCTGGTTTTACTTTATTCAGACCATGAGTTTTGAAAGGTAGAGAACTGTAAAAAAAAAAAAAAAAAAAAAAAAAAAAAAAAAATATATTGCGTCTTTTCAAGTGATTCAAATACTAAAGACTTACTAAGTTTTGAAGACTTATAGTGTTCTGCCCTGTTCTCTGGAATGAAAATAAACAAAGAAACAAACCAATAAAAACATGCAGATGTGTATACATTGCACATTTGTCATGTCGCTGTTAATACAAGAGCTAATGTATAAAAGCTCAGTTAAACTGCCTCCTTTCATGTAATGCAGACCAATCACCCAGGTGCACATCAAGTTTACACCAAATGGTGGCTGGCTTGTCACCGTCAAACTTATAGTGGCATCACAAAGGCAAATTGTATTAGACACAGGGAATTCTGAGGTTGGCGTTTTATTCTGTTCATTGTAATAACAACAGCCTTCTGTTTAAAGGGTTTTGGAGCACCTAGTATACCACTTGCATTTTATGGTGCATCCTTGTTAGTAAATTAACATCATATTGTTAGATTTTTATCCAACAATAAATTATTACTCATCAAGTAAGATTCGGTGTCCTGTAAGCCAACTTTTGAACTGTGCATTTTGAAATAAGCTTGTCAGGTTCAGATTGCTTCACTGTGGTGTAATATATTGTTTACAAGGATGCACTGACCCCGTTTATGAGGTTCCAGGCAATTAAAGATGTTTTTTTTTTTTTTTTTTTTAATTAGCCTGGGCAGGAAAAAATGCATTCAGTGACAGTACAAAAACATGTATTTATAATACAATTACAAATTGTCAAAGACTTTTCTTATGAATGGTTAACCGTTCATAAAGTAATTCCAGCAAAGTTCTCTTTCATGCATTCCCAGTTGTTAGGTAGGTCTCACATAAATATTGTAACTAAGAGGGATTTTCACTTTTAAAATAGGATATATTGTGCTACCCTAGGTTTAATTAAGCTCTCAGTATATATGCATTACTTTCAGGAAGTCTGGTATACTTAGCTCATTATACCTCAGTGATGTCTTCAGGGTCAAATCACGATACTTGAGGTCAAAATGTCTCAGTGATAGTGTCTGCACAGGGGAAGCAAATAGCTGGGGAGATACAAGTCTCACAACCCTTCAACAACGTATTTACTGCCATATACCAATCAGCTGCTTCCCCCGAAGTTTTTGCAGCCAGTTGCAAAAACCAACCTCAGAGTTTATTTTTTTTAACTTAAGAGCAAAATACCTAAATACCCCCACAATTTAGATAATTAAAATAAAGTTGTTTGTTTGTTTGTTTGTTTGTTTGTTTGTTTGTTTTTTTTTTTCCGAACCAAGATTATGAAAATCAGACATCATTGCTAGGAAGGTATTTAGATACATTAAATCAATTGACTGCATTGAACTTCTTTGGCTTTCCCCATTCCCCCATGTTCTTGGTTCTAATGTGCAGTATAAGAACACTGTACTGATATTCTTTCTGTTCAATGCTATCAGCACTATGCCCATAAGTCATCTTATATATAAATAAATGTCCGCTTTTAAAGCCCCAGAAAATGTACACATTAGTATCAATTTTCATTCCCTTTATGAAACTTGAATTGCCCTTCAACATGTATCCTCGATGGAGCCCAGGGCATCTTCTTGTCTGAACACATCCCAGATTGTCCGTGAGGCATTGCCATAATGCAGCCAGAGATAGCTGCTTGAATTTTTTTGTTTGTGTCTCATCAGTCAACTGTGGATGTTGGAGATTAGGATGTCAATCTCTGTAGTTCAATCAGAAATTCATCCATCGTGGCACTGAGTAATGAGTTTGTCCAGAATGTCTAGTGAGTTTTGACAAATAGCTTTCTACAAATTTAAGTTAGGTCCTATGTGTCTGAAATCATTAATTGTTAAACTTCTCTTTTCAACTGTTAAATGTGCTTTTAGAGTTTTAGCTAAAATCTTTCCCAGAATAAAAGCAATGCGAGTAAGTGGGGAAAACTAATGTTAAAACTTACATGAAAAAATAACATGGCTTTCTAGAATTCATCTAGTTTCTCATTTTAATGTCCTGAGAAGTTAACGGAATTACTAACAAATCATACTTATTTTCATATTGTTATTCCATCACTACTAGAATCATCAAAATACAGGGTTTGTATATTTGTACAGAGCAGTGATATGCCAAGGTCAAATATGTAAAACACAGTTTGGGTCCTATTTCAAAATTAACTGGCTCCATCACTGTTTAGATAAGTAAAATAAAACCATTCTCTTGATTTTTTTTATTTTTTTTTTTTTTTATTGTCATTCATCCTGTTGCTGTACATATTTCAAATAATTCTAATTTTAACATGGATACCAGAATATACAAGTCACCAAGATTCTCTGTTAGCTCAAGAAAATTATATTTTGGAAACTATTTAACATAGAAATAAGAGATAAAGGTCATAATTTCCTATTGAATAGTTTTGATTCCAGTCAGGTCCACATGCTCATGTCTCCCAGATTTCCAATTTTCAGTAGCTATTTAGATTACAAATTATTGCTTGCCTGTGATTTTATGTATTTATTTATTTATTTTTACTTTATCCCGCTTTGAGAGTGAGATGGGTGCATGAACAACTACTTAACTAGAATGTTTTGACACACCATTTTACCACCAAGAGTGAAGGAATCTTCTAAATCAATTCCATTAAAATGTGGAATACAGCTGTTTTGGGGAAACCAATAAAACAATTAAAAAAAACACATACACTAAAGGGTACATCTGGCATGCCTTTATGAAAAAAAAAAGCTGATTGAAATGTGTGTACTTATCGTGTTACCTGCAGCCATGCAGTGTCACAGTTTGCAGTATACTAAGTTGTTGCTGTCCATCTTTCCTTCTCACAAATTGTACAAACTAAGTAGGTCATTGTCTCACAGGTAAACGAGACAGCATTTGAGGAATGTGGAATACCTTTGACAAACAGAATCCCTGATAATTATAAATTATATTTCTCGGAAGTAAAAAACTAGTAAATGTCATATAAGTAGTAGTCAAGCCCTTTTTAATTTTTTGTTTCATTCAATCACAACAATAAATATCTATTTCAGCACGGAGACTCTGCAATGAATGAATGAATGAATGATTGCAATTGCAGATGATTTAATAAACTGTGAAGGGTGCTCAGGGCGCTCAGGGCCAGAGTGAATACTAAGTTAGGCCTCGTCTGTGGGTACACAAAGTCTACTTGCATAAGGCCTGCTGGAAAAACATGTCACGGTTACATGCTTCCCAGTGACACAGCTAGGAAGTGGCTATGAGTTCCCCTCCCCTCCCCAAAAGACGAGGCCGCCAAAACATGAATAAAAAAATATAGTGATTAACGTACTCCACAGTGGCGCATTCCAAATATTGAAAAATGAATACAAATGAATGCAGAGACAAGGCCTGTCCCCTGGAACATGACTGTGCCAGGGGAAAGAGCCCAGCCTTTCCAGCCCGACCACGCACCCCACAGAATTAAATACAAACCACTCAGCACTCAAGTAAGGAACAAACCCCTACACACATAATAGGAAAAGGAGCGACATGGTAGAATAACACACAGAGCCTGTTGGTTATGGACGGATTCTCTTGCAGAGAAGCAACCAAGTTTACTAGTCTGATGGGTTCAATCTAAGTTACACATTTTATATATAACTATTCTTATTGGATCCCATGATTTCCATTACATGAGAGTAGATGTTGAACTTCATGCTTCTTTGAACTCGGCTCTCACCAAGATAAGCACCAGCTAAGACATAGTTTTGCAGTAAACTAATGTGATCCATCTGCATCTCCATCCTTTTGCATTGTTTTCCATCTGATGATGTAGATATCCTTTTGTCTGGTGTTGATTGCTGAAGTGTAATGCTGGCTCCAGGGTTCAGCTCATTTTGCCTCCCCAGCGCATTAGCACACACAACGGCTGTGATGCTGGCTCTGGGGATCAAACCAGTGTGGTCTCCCCAGCGCATCAGCATGACAACCGTCTGGATTGAGCTAAGTAGGGTACATCTCTGGGGTCTTCAAGTGGGCACCTTCCATCCTCGGTGTTTCGTTGATTAGCCCACGACACCTCAAGAGGGCGCAACAGTGTTCTGGCATCCCAGCATCACCCCTCTCCATCCCCCACTCAGCTCAGCCCAGCTTACTTACCTGTACATCAGCGTTGCTTTCTTTCTATTGTGCTTGAGATCCCCATCCAGAATCTATCCATCTCAACCACAGCCTGTTGCTGCTCCTTTCTGCTGTTTCACAGTTCTTCATTGTGCGATGCAACTCTTGACAACTGAACCCGGCGTCTCTGAGAAACTGGGTTGTAGAGTGTGCCACAAATCCTCGACAACCCACCTCCACTGGATAAACTTGGACTCTCCATCCTCGCTGTTCCGCTTCAGCAGCTAGTTGAGCATATCAAAGTTTCTTCCTCTCATATGCCTCATCCACAGCATCTTCCAAAGGCACTGTTAACTCTACCAGATGAACAAGACATGCTGATCCAGACCAGAAGACAATGTCTGGTCGAAGGTTAGTGGTAGCAATCTCAGGTGGAAAAATAAGTCGTTGACCAACATCTGCCAGCATCTTCCAGTCTCTAGCAGCTTCCAGTTGTCTTGGGCGAGGCTTGGTTTTAACACCTTTTCATGGTGGTTTCTCTCCTGGATGGAGGATTATTGTCTTTTGTGTGTAATGCTTTGATGGAACTGGTGACAACTTATTGGGCAGGTTACACTTGTCTTCCAATACTAAGGCCAAACATCGCAGCACCTGGTCATGGTGTCAAGTAAACCTTCCTTGGCTAAGACCCACCTTAAATCCTGTCAAAATGTGCCTTAATGTTGCAGGTTATGAACACATAGGACATGAGGGATCCTCACTCACCCAGAGGTTTAGATTCTGTGGTGGTGGGAGAATATCATATGCTGATCTGATGAGGAAACTGATCCTGCTCTGTTCCATTGTCCATAGGTCTTGCCAGCTGATCTTGTGTTGTTCCACACTCTCCCATCTCATCCATTCTCCCTGCTTGGCGCACTTAAACTCCTCGGTTAGAGCAGAGATTGGTAGCTGCAGTATTCCTTTACCATAAAGTCCCACTCTGCTGAGGCAGCATGGAGCTCCCAACCATTTCCTGATGTATGAACTAATTAAAGCTACCACCTTCTAAACTGTTGTAAGGAAACCTCATACAGAGTCAGTGGCCACAGCAGTCTTGGCAGTAGACCAAACTGAAAGCACTAGAGTTTCAGTTTGCCTGGTAAAGTGCTGCTGTCAATGTCCTTTAGATCTCCGTCGTACCATCTCCCTAGACTTTTCACTGGCTTCTCGGACACTGTTGGTATTGCCTCACCATTAATGTAGAACTTTTTATCTACTACTTTGCCTTTAATTATTAAGATGCTCCTTGATTGAGTGGGCTTGATTTGCATTCGTGCCCATTCAATGTTGTTGGTTAATTTGCCCAATAACAGATTAGTGCAGGCTACTGTTGTAGTCATTGTTGTCATGTCATCCATGTATGCTTGAATTGGTGGTAGTCGCATTCCAGAAGCCAAGCGCTCTCCTCCCACTACCTATTTTGATGCCTTAATAATTACTTCCATTGCCATGATAAAAGCCAGTGGAGAAATGGTACATCCTGCCATTATTTCAACTTCTAGGCATTGCCATGTAGTGCTGAATTCTGAAGTTGATAAACTAAATTGCAAATCTCCAAAGTAGGCTTTCACTAAATTTGTTATTGTCATCGGTCAATCAAATGCTGCCCAAAGAAGTTCATGTGGCACTGAACCATATGCATTAGCCAAATCCAGGAATATCACATGGAGCTCCTTCCTCTGGTTTTTTGCTGATTGAATTTGTTGCCAGATTACGCTGATGTGTTCTAAGCATCCTGGGAAACCTGGAATGTCTGCTTTTTGTACTGAAGTATCAATGAAGCAGACTTTAACACGTATTTTTTTATGCCTGATTTCTCTGGACTTCAGTTTATTGCTTGTCTATTACAAATTATTTGCATATCAAACTATTTTTTTTTTGCTTGTGCTAATTTGAAGGATTATTTATTTTTCCAAAATCCCTCTTTGATTTTAAGCAGTGTATATCTTTACTCTGGTAATTACACTCTGGCTGAAGATAAATGTAATAGTTTTTTTTGTTTGTTTGTTTGTTTGTTTTTGGCAGACTTAGCTAAGCTGCAAATTTTGAACATGTGGCCTTTCCTGAGCAATCCAAAATACTTTTTCTAGCAGAGATCAGCCGCAAAGTTAGCAAAATAAAGAAATTCCTCATTAACACCTTTTAATAAATAATAATAATATAAATAAAATAGTAATAACAAAAAAATAACGTTTATACTATGGTGATTTTTTTTTTTTTTTTTGGTGGTGGTGGTTTGTAAGATTATCAAAGCAAAATGAATACAGCTACATGATCAAAGTTTGTGCAGGGATGTAGTGGTAATTGAGTGTATGAGAATGTTTGAAGGCAACTGTCTATGTCAAGCTTGCAATTCACTACGGTGTACATAGGTCATAAGGATGTACTTGTCATGATAGTGTTAGCTCTAAATTTATATTTACAATCGTGGAAGCAGAAATATGTCACTGACATACTTATTTGAGAAATATTGATATATTTTAGAAAGCAGAAAAAACATTGGAATGATAAGTAATGCTTTATTAGAAATGTAATTAAAAAATACTGTGATATTATAAAAAGAATAGTATTGTAACTCCAAGAATATTAACCCCACAGATATAATGTATTATATTTCAAAAGTAAAGCTGTGCAATTATAACAGCAATAAAGGTGGTGCACTGCTGCCTCACAACGCCAGGGTCCTGGGTTCAATTACAGCCCAGGGGTCTTCTGTGTGGAGTTTGCATGTTCTCCCGGTGTCAGCATTGGTTTTCTCCGAGTACTCTGGTTTCCTCCCACAGTCCAAAGACATGTTGTTCAGGTTGATTGGTCATTCTAAATTGCCCTCTGTGTGTGGTATGGTGCCCTGCAATGGACTGGCATCCAAGGTGTATTCCTGTGTCTGCTGGGTTAGGTTCTGGCTCACCATAACCCTGTAATGGTTTAAGCAGTTAATGATAATGGATGGATAAATAAACTGCAAAGGGGAAGTGTTTTTTTACTTTGATTTGATAAAGACATAATCAGTGATGCACTAACATAAGAATTGCTTTCTTCAAGGATCTTTTTTTGATAATCCCATGGTTGCCAGAAACACTCAAGTCTATTCATCTAATGCTGTAAACAACAGCTACTACCGCTTTGTGGCTGATAACTCCCCACTGGACACAAAGAAACAGCACTTCTTGTCTCTTGTTGTCGTTGACAAAACGTAGTTGCAGAGGGTTTTATTAGTGTATCAGTATTGTTTAAATGTAATAATTAAAAAATTACAATAAACAAATAGTGAATAAACTGTATTAGTATAATATGTGTTTTATTTGGCTCTTACACTTATTATGCGGCCCAATACTTTGGTGTGTGAAAATAATTGATTAAGTAATTAATCTACAGTTCACTAAGTTAGATAATCAGCCATCCTACTAATTAATTATTGATTGCTTTAAGTTCATCTTTATTTCAACTCCAGGAATTTTTGTTAATACAGTACGGCTAATAACACATAATACACATAAAGCTTTTGTGGTCCTAAGCATGTGTCATCAGACCAACCATTTATGAATGCAGCCATTACATATATCACTCGATATGTTTTTCTTTTAACTTTAAAGATGAAGATACACATGCAGCATGTATTCTGTACCTCTTACTGTGTACCACATTAGTAACCCAAAAGTGACCTTTACCATTTGGGCTCCTCTGGTCTCTGATTGGCAACCTCTTAGTTTATGAGTGAACAGTAGGCTTCCAAATGGGCAATTCATCTTTCTGAGGAAGAAAAACACACAGCTTGCCGAAAAAGAACGATATATATATATATATATATCATATAATATATATATATCTATATATATATATATATATTTATATATTTTTTTTCTGATTCACTCAAATGGATGATTTATTGAATTAGTGAATGTTAATGGCCAAAATGTATGTGCAGTGCTGGTCCACATCACTGTGAATTAAATCATCAGATGCTTATATCCAATGCGTGTAAACAATTGAACAGAAAAAATAAAAATGCCAACATTCAAGTGTCAGCACCCAAATTGCCTTTGTTTATTGGGTACCAGTGAGTCCTGGGCCTGTGGATTTATCCTCAAGTAATACATTATATTGTAATATGAATTAACTAGTTGAAAGCCATTTACACCTAAAAATAAAAATGGTATCCAATCTGATTAATATCAGCCCATCTTATACCTACTGTACTAACATACAGTACTAGCAGGTGGTTATATAAAAACATAGGGGAAGATATCTAGCAACGATGACTCTGAGACAAGTCTATTAAACTTAAAAATAACAGTTTGTATTTGTTGGGTTTATAACCTGAACAATACATTGCACGCACTTGAAGATATTATAGAGACATTTAGAAAAACAGGTGATTGCTGTACTCTTACTAAGAAATAAAGCACACTCCATGAAAGTATCCTAATCAGTGTGAGTGCTACATTTCTCATTGTGCTGAAGAGCAATATGATTCAGTAAGCTGGTAATAAAGGCTTTGAATCATATCATATTAACTGCTGGTATAATTTCCTGTTTGCAGACAGTGACATTTGCTAGAATTAAAATTCTGCTGGCTGGCTAAATTATATGCACTGCAGTGCTTAGTAGGTTTGGGGCAATTTGGTGATAATAAGCAATGACACTGATCATTGTGTGGGGGTGTTTTACAGTAGCTGTTTGCCTATGATATTAGATAATATACAATGGTGCTTGTAAATTAATTGGAAGTGTCATTTAATGGCCTTGTTGTTTGTATTTTTACTTCTGTAACAAGTCTGAGTGTGCCTGAGACATGGATACGTTATAACATATAAATATTGAGATAAGCTTTTAAAGAAGACTCATACTCTTCCCACAATCACAGAATTGGATACTATAAATATGAAACACATTTTTGAAAGGATACCTTTCAAAACCACTGTCTCATAATCTCAATTTCTATTGAGTAGTCCAAATGATAATCTGCAACTTGTGGTAAGAAGATATTTACATTTTACCCCTATATATTTCCTCTGTATAAACCTAATGTTTTGGAAAATAAAAATGGTGGATTGCATTCATATTATGAGGGAGAATGTCTTATCATATCACATGAGTATACTAGTGGTTAGAGAAGGTAGTTTAGCTTTGCAGTTTCAAACTGACTTACTATGTAACATTGTATGTCACTGGTTCTCCATTAGCTTCAGTCCAACCATCTGTAAAATTGTGGAAATAATAGAAATCCACTGTAACTAAGATACATGTATGTCATCCCAGTTGAGTAACCTTGCTGTAGCCATTGTAAAATTAAACAGAAATGTCCAGAGGAGCCTCTTGAACTTCAGAGCTTAGTAAAAGAGAGCAATTGCCCTACACATATTGTGCATAAAAGCAAAGCTGTTTGCTCCAAGCATGCTGTTAGTTTACTCTTAGATACAAGCTGTCTACCAAAGCTCCAGGCCAAGACACTTAGAATCTCTCCAGGCTACAGGCAGCTTGGCATAAACTTCCTGTCATGAAGCCAGAACAACCCTGACCTTTGCAAGTGAGCTAAGGTGACCAGAGTGATGACTGACGTATTGAGTCCATTGACTCATCAGTCTCACTGTGTCCTCAAGCTGTGGTCAGTCAGAATTTCAGAGATACCCAGCATTCTTATCAGATACTGCTGAAAAAGGGGTAAGACAAACCATCTGCACTATTTAGAGGTACAGCTATTTTATGTTCTGCTATGCTGCTGAAGCTATGGAAAATATCTAACTTTGTTAGGTTAAATCTGCCTGTAAATTTGGTTCAGATTTAACATAATAAAATTAGATATTTCATTAACCATGATAATCAATAGTGTCCTCAAGCAGAAGTGGGGCAGGAGTTTAAGTTAATCTTCTTTAGTCAGTGCCAAATTACCTATAAGAAATAAAATATATCGGAAATGGCAAAATATTAATCAATTGTTAGCCTTTTTACGTCCAGAGTTGTTGCGTCTGTGTGGGTACATGACCTGCTTACTTATGTTATTCTTTGATGTACGGTGTCCATTTTAAGACATCCTCTGGTATTACTAATTCCTGTGTGAGGCATCAGTCCTCCTCAAGTCGTTTGTCAAGCATAAGTCCTCAAGTATTTTTGAGGTTTTTTAGAGGGATGGATGAGAGGTTTGGCGGGGTTGTCTAAATCACCAAATCAAACAAGCGCAAAAAACTTTCAGTGCTTCCATTGGATGACACAAACATCAATCAAACGTTTCAAAGTACAGTAGTCCATTGAGCATCAGATTGCGGTGGGACCAGAGTAAGGGTGGATATGTAAAAAGTCAGATAAATGAACCCTGCTTTAAATACCATTATACACAGCTGTAAAAATTATTGTTTTGAGATTCAGCTTTTATTAGGGAGCTCCCCTAAATCCCTTGTGTAGGGTAGCTGTCTGCCATGTAGGTGCGTGCATTCGCTGCTGAGTGACAGGCAGGAGATTGAGAAAGGAAATTCTCACCACTTTCAACATTAAAATTATGAAAGGTATCCGTGGCTTACCGGTAGCTGTCAATTAAAAAAAATATATACTACTGGAATTGTCTTTTATTCAGTACAGAAAAGGCGATATAGAACAGCACTGGCTACAGCAATCTAGGATGTCTATCGAAGTCAGTATAAAAACATGAGCGTTTGCAAACCACTGTAACACTCAAAACTTTTGGACAAAACTGGATTGATTTTCAACTGGATTAGCAAAGCGTAGAGATACAATACTTCACAATGAGCAAGTAAGAAAAAATCATGAGGTTCATAGACGCTTGATTGATTCTGTTGTTTACCTTGGCAAGCAAAAACTGGCATTCAGAGAGAACAATGAAGGCACCAATTCCTCAAATGGAGGTAATTATGTGGAATTCCTTTCTCTGATTTCTGACTACAACAGCATGTTAAGCAATTGCTTGTCAATAGCCACAGTATTCTCTCTAACAAGATTCAGAACGAAGAAAAGCAGAATTAGAGGAAGCCAAGTATGAAGCTGTAATGGTAGATTAAACAACCAACGATGGAAACGCAGCTCAGCTGTCTTGTTTTTTCAGCTATGTGACTGACAGTGGCCCAGAAGAATGATTGTTTTGTGAAAATGTACTACATTTACTAAAATAAAATTTAAAAAAATAATAATGCTCTTAAAAAGATCAAATTAGCACTGGGTTTTTTTTAGATTCTATTTATTTGTTAGTATGCAGGACACCCGCAATAAGATTGTTACCTTTATCAAAAATATTCACGGATTAATCTACCGATTAATCAATGAATGCCCATAAATTAACCAATCAATTTTTTTTTTATCGATGACAGCACTAGTAAAAATGAATCAACTAACCAGCAGCTGCATTTTATTGTTAGCAATTAATTTACATTTTAAAAATTATACAATCATCTTTACTTTAATAACTTCTTACTCACCCATCACAATAACTTAATGCCATCTACTTGTCAGATAAATGACTGACATTTGTGTCATCCAGTGGAATCATCGAAAGTTTTTTGCTCTTATTTGATTGGGTGTTTTAGACGACTCTGCCCAACCCCTCTCCCCTTAAAAACATGTAAAAAAAAACTTGAGAAGAACTGATGCCTGACGACTGACTCAAAATGAATTGATGCCTGATACCTGACGACTGACTCGAGGAGAACTGATGCCTGATACCTGACGACTGACTCAAGGAGGACTGATGCCTGATACCTAACGACTGAATCAAGGAGGTCTGATGCCTGATACCTGATGACTGACTCAAGGAGGACTGATGCCTTATACCTGATACCTGATGACTGGCTTGAGGAGGACTGATGCCTGATACCTAACGACTGAATCAAGGAGGTCTGATACCTGATACCTGACGACTGAATCAAGGAGGTCTGATACCTGATACCTGACGACTGACACAAGGAGAACTGATACCTGACTCTTGATACCTGACGACTGAATCAAGGAGGACTGATGCCTAATACCTGACACCTGATACCTGATGACTGACTCAAGAAGGATGTATGACTGACACAAGAAGGAACGATACCTGAGGATGTCCAAAAATGGACTGTATTGATGGACAATGCCACCTCCCCCTAACAGTTCAAAGACTATTAAATAATTATCATATGGTTTAAAACATGTAAAGTATTATTAAATTTAGAATAGGAAAAATAGGCCATTTGAGTTTGAGGCGTACATCTCAATTATAAATTGTGGTTACATTAAAATAAATACTTTTCATTTCACCTTGTCCACACAAAGGTTAAGAGCTAAGTTACCAAACGGTTGGGTGAATGCATAAGAACTACAGCATCAGGCATGCAATGGCTGTCATGATTTTGTTATCGATTGCGTTCCAAATCATTCCAACGTTTCTATTTTCATATACATGGTGGACAGTGATTTATTTATTTATTTATTTTTTGGGAGGTAGGGTTGAAGGGGATTCCACAAATATCGATTAAGTTACAAAAATGAATAACAAAAATCATATAGCTTTATTCATAACTTACACACAAGCCTATTTCCTTTAAAACAAACATTGTAATTAAATAATTATTTTCATTATATATGCCTTCATTTCCATTGAAACTTCTGCACTCCTGTTTTTCTCTTTTAATTATTGTTTTTCTTTTTTTTTCTTTTTTTTTTTTTAACTATCCAAGCTGCTTCAAAAAAAAAAAAAAGCTTCGGGCTTCTTTAATTTAAGCAGACAGACGGTCCCAAAAAGACACAGCTAAATGTTTGTTCCAATAGACTGATGGAGCATGCCAAGTGCTATTATAATTTGGGTTTCTGAGGGAGCTCATCTGTATTCAAGCCTTAAGCTTAAGACAGTTCTAAAAGTGGATATGACTGTGATTGGTTGTGAGCCCTTTTTGCTACAACAGCTGTTTACAATTGCATAAAAGCAACAGTGTTATACTATTTTACAGGTTGTTTTAAAAAGACATCATCAATGCAGGTTTTCACAATTCATAAGGGTTACTAGATAGAAATGTCATCAATAAGGAAGCTGTGAGGCGAGAGTGTATTAAATGGAATGTCCAGACAGTAATTTATGTGTACAGAAATAAAATAATTTATTTTTATTTTCTATACACAACAAAAAAAAAAAAAAAAATTAAATAACAAAAGAAAACAAAACGGCATGAGGGAGGGAGTGCTGGAGTAAAAATCCAAAACAGATCATGAAAACTCTTCTTTAATCATTTTCGTGATGCACCGGACATAAACAAAAAAAAGACAAAAGAAATATTAGTCAAAGTTTTCAAAAATCCCGCTGCTCCAAACTAGTCTCTCACTCCGCCTATTTTACCTTTGGACCAACCCCAAACACAGTAGTACGTTTCGTTTAGTAAATAACGTCCCGCCTCTGTAGTCAGTGGAACATCAATCCCCAATCGACAAGTGTCCTTATCCTTCACTTACTCCAATAACTGGAATTTACATACGTATACTTCTGCCCCTCATGGTCATGAGATCTTGGTAAGGGAAGTCCAGAGTTGGTTTGATGCCATCGACTGTCGGGAGGTTGAATCACAGATCGAAACCCCTTTGACTCATCACAGAAGCACAATATGGAATTAAAAAAACAATTGCAGGATATTCCTCAAATCTTTTTTCTTTTTTTCTTATAACCACACATGCAGTTCACAGACGCGGGCAGAAACACAGGCACAGTAATATTGATTGCATCTTCATCACATCACTAACAAGAAATATGAGATAATTTTTGTTAGTTCCATTAATCTGGCATCAGCCATGCACGTTCCATAAATCATCTCCCCTCTGCAAAACAACTAATCAAGTCCCGGCAGCAGTATTGATCAGTTCAGCCCTTTAGCTGTGTAGGAATGTCTCTTTAATTACTTTGGCTGACTTTGGATTTTCACAGTCTGGGGATAGAACAGCACATCCATGCCTTAACATTGTTCTGCCTTCTCTTAAAATTAGAGCAGCTCTCTCCAGAGAGCCACCAATTTCTGTGGGCAAGGGCAGAATGTTGGCTGTTAAAAGGCTGGTTCCGGATCTGCTCGTAGGGACAGAGCAGAATCTTCCTTGGGACCCTCCCGGGAGCTCAATAAGCCATTCAATTTGCTTAGCCAAAGGAGTTTTGACCTTTAATTAAAATAAATTAGTTGTATTTCGTCCAAAAGAGGCAGCAAATGAACTCATTAAAATGAGGAAAGTATTTAGGCCCTACAGTGATGTGAGCCTGACACTCATTAGCAGCCAATAATTTAGAACACCATGTATACATACACTTAATCTGCCATAGCAAAATCTGTGGCTGCATTAAATGTGAATAGATTTAAACAGGTGCAGCTTTTGTATGGTACTCAGGATGAGAGGTCCAAACCAGTTGATAAAGTAACATGAATGCAGATGTGAGAGTTTGATATATACTATGGGTTTGGAAAAAAATGTTTTAAAAACGTACCTTTTTATAAGTATCATTACATAAAATAATAAAAAAAAATCTAATTTAATCCTATAATTTATTAAAGTCTTGATTAGAATAGCAAATGAGGTTGGGAGAAATCTATTGTAATGTTTGTAATAAATGGTAATGTTTTATGAAAATAATTAAGCTTACTTGCCTCAAATCAATCAGTTTTAAAAAACAGTCTATTATATGCTGTCCTTAAATTTTCTATACTTTTCTATACTGCGATTTTCAATTTCTTTAGATGACTCTGCTGTTAAGTCTTTCAAAGCATGTGTGAAATTTGTTTTGTATAACCATCACTGAATTTATGAAAAACTGAAATGAATTACCCTATATATATCTATCTTTAATATTCTGTTTTATTGTCAGGCCCTTCTTGATACACAGAATCTATTGAGAAGTCATATTACGAATTTTACATTCAACCTTGGATTTTCAGGGAGGTTCTACCACACAGGTAAGCTGATGTTGAGTTTTGTTTTTGTTAGCCTATTACTCCCAGCTGTAATAAATCCAGTTAGTCAAAGTATAGGCTGCATTTTAACTAGGCAAAGAAGGAGACATGTGGTCCAGTGCATGGTACAGTATCTGAGTAGACTGAGTATATATATATATATATATATATATATATATATATATATATATATATATATATATATATTATGGATTCATGTTGTAATGTTTGTGTTAATTGAGAACAAAGCAAAAGACACTTTAGGGTATCTGGGTCTGCTTATTAGTTATTGTGAGATATATACCCCATAAAGTAAATGACATTTGAAATACATTTGCCAACATTTTTGTTTATTAGACTGTGGCGGGGTGCCTGCCCCTGTGAGCAGTTTATGTTTTTTTTTTTTTTTTTTTTTTAATTTTGTGGTGGGTGTTACATTTGTATGTATATAGTGGTGCATGGGATATAATGTGGATTATGTAGCACAGGTGATTTAAAATGTATATTTGTATTTACGCACGGGGATTGCACAATCACTTCACATGCAGATTAAAGTGGGTATTTGTATGGGGGCACGGGGAGTGCACAATTAGTTCACGTGCTGACTGTGCTGAGATTCAAGTGAACGATTGATTAGCAAGCGAGTCCCGGCACATCTGCATAAGAATCAGTTTTTCATGCACACCGGGTTGGTGTGTTCGCAGAGAGAGAAGGAGAAAGAAATAAAGAAATACATATAACAATTGCTACTCATGCTGAAACAGTTCAGCACGATACTTGATTGAGGTTTGTCCACTGTTTTATCTGTCTATTTATTTTGGCCAGCATGCCGTTTGTTTTGTGCTAATGTTTAGTGTTTTGTTCATTTATAATAAACTGTGTGTGGCAGAGCAAAGCTCTGCCCTTTTAAATTGGCAGGGATGGGGTTAACTTCCCCTGCCTGCCTGGGTTTATTATGTTCAGGTGGCTGGGGTTGATTAGTTGATTAGGTTGATTAACGATCAATCAGCGCCCAGCCACCTGATATAAAAGGAGGCCTCAGCTTCTCATTTGGGGGAAGGGAGCTGAGGAAGCAGGTTGGTGTTTGTTTTGTGGTTTTTTGAATTTTCTAAATCCAGTGAAGGCATTGCCCAGCCTGGAAACTTTATTTTTGTGAGTTTTGTTTTTGCTATATTTGTGTTTGAGTATCTGTTATTTTGCCCTTGTGCACTTTATTTTTTTGTTTATTTATAATAAAATTGTTATTTTTTTGAACTGCAGACTGTCTCTGGGCCTCTATCCACTCGCCAGCCTGCCACATTGTGCATTAGCACTTCATTCACCCCAGGCTGTGTCTGTCTAGTTCCTGGTCTGATGTCACCGCCAGCCAGCTTGTTCACACAGACTTAAAAGTTTATCAAGCACTTTAGATTACATTGCTGAATAACCATATAACTACACTGTAATGATCCGTGCTTCTTGCTCCTACATGATAACAACTGTATCATTTCTATAGTTTTGAGTATTTAAAGATATTGCTGACCCTATATCACATCAGCACTAAATCACTGGGCTCTTTGTACTGTAATGATAAGTAAATACCTTTAAAATGATCCTATAATCACACTTTATGTAATTACACTTGATTTATTTTCCTTTAACCTGTGTGGAAAAGTTGAAAATTCAGGCCACTGTCTGAGACAATTAGTAAAATGAACAGCCCTGTCTTCCCTGTAGGTACGGAGGAGGAGGACGAGGGGGACGACTTGTTGATGAAGTATGTAGACGAGTTCTGGTGGTTTCCTCACATGTGGAGTCACATGCAGCCCCATCTTTTCCATAATGAGTCATCCCTGGCTGAGCAGATGATTCTCAACAAGGAGTTTGCACTGGTAAGGAGCTGCTTGGGTCACTCTGAATCCATTCTATTGACTCTCAAATGGATTCTATCTGACATGCATGGTAACAGTAAGATCATGAGGGGTTTGGATTGAGTTATTTGACCTTTAGGGGTTATTATGGTGTTATAATCCTTTTTGCAAATTAGTGCCAAGTGGCTTCCTATCTTCTCTAAAGAGTGGTACTGTGGTAGGTCAGACAGGTCCTGAATAAACATCTTAACAGCTGCATCAGTTAGAGGCCACTGTTTGTAGTTGTTTAGAAAAAAAAAAAGGATATTATGTACAAGTATAAACAGATGACAAACAAGTTCTATTAGGATACAAGATGGATGAATAGCTGGAAGTGGTAATTTGGAAGGTTCTTTCACATTACCACATAGTAAATAATATAGCCTATGGAATAGGGATCAGCTAAAGTCTGTTTTCCAACAAATAAACATAGCAATTCAAATCAGTGCATTATTCATAGGACATAAGGGGTCAATTGCAGCGAACTTGGGAATTTAGTATGGAGCCACAGACTGGCTATACGGTACTATCTTGGGATCATCCTCAGCTCCGTTCCAATTTAGTACTAATCGAAACAAAAAAAGATGCAGAACAAAGTTGTGGATCAGCTAATCCCCAACTTTAGTACGCAGCACAGGATTAAGATCTTTATTGTAGTGTATAACCAAACAGGAACTGAAGGGAGAGCTCAAAATATGAGTTGGTTTCGTATCTCTATTAGTCGTGTTTCTATTGTTGTATAAATATTGGTAATATATTTTGAGAGTCTTCACATTTCTTTTCAGGATTTAGTACAGTACCACAACTTTAGTCTAAAGACAATGCTGGACTAAATTAGTATCCTCTACTTGGCAACCATAGTAATTTGGGGTTTGTTGCAATGGAGAACATTTTCAGTATGCAGCTGGGGACTATCTTGAGCTGCTTAGTTTGTTGCAATTGGTACTAACTTGTGTACTCGTTTAGTATTGTCCTCAGTGCTAACCATGGGATCATCCCCAGTTAGTACGCTCCTTTTAATTTGCTGCAATTGACCCAAGAAGAAGTAACATCAAAAGAACCCCCCCCCCCCAAAAAAAAAACAACAAATAGGTAAACAATACATCCTCAGTTCATTGCTTTTATATTCTTGACTAGGGTTATGGGAAAAAAAATACATTTAGTTACAGAAAACAGATGAACTGACAGGCTGCCTAACCACCTGATTCAACATACACATCAGGCAGATTATCCACAGTCTGCTGTCAAAATATAAGATAGGCAGCAGACCCATTATATACGGTATCTAACAAAGATTATTACAGCATGAAATTGGTTATGTGTGTACATTATCTGGCCTACATTTCACAATGAAGTTGTTTATAAAATGATTGCTATCTGTACTTTTAACGCTGTGCTTATTCACAAGCATTTATTACAAAAGCATTCCTCATTTACTCCAACAGTACATCATGTGCAGTATAGGGTCCCACATATCACAATAGGATTGAGACTACAATAACAAAACAACTAAAACATCATGTTATTATTATTTAGCATGCAGGGTTGTTGTTTCTAATCAGATAATTGAACATCAGGTGGTCTGTCAGGAATGTAAACAATTGTCACTGATGTCTTCACAGAGGTGTGTTTTGTCTGCAACATTTTTTAGATTTTTAGATATGAAAGGTAAACCTCATTTAAGAAATGTTTGTCCAACAAGATGGATAATTGATTCGGTCATTTGTTTTCTTCAGTTCTAGAGGTTACTACCTTTCTCCTTCATTAGGTGTCCTTTTAGGGTATATTTTAATAATTAATCTAATTGGAAATGCCTGAACGGCTGACATGAATATTTCATCATGAGTAAGGCTAATTTAGCTTCTTGCTTTCCTTTCCCTGTTTCTTTTCCATCCAGTAAGAGTGATCTTTCCAGTTGGCTGTGAATTGCTAAGTAGGTGTGGGTATCATTTTCTTGGAATTGCTTTCCATTCTCCCGAAAAAGTGGCCCCAGGAGGTGCAATTGGTCAGTTTCGCAAAACGTAATGTGTAAATTCCAGTAAAATAAGCACATGCATTGGCTCTGGATATCCTTACTAGTTGTGGACTGGCATGTTACATATCTTTCTCAAGAGGCTACACTGTGGGTAGTTAAAATACCTTAACACCAATTAACCCACTGTAAAGGCTGTCATCCCATCTCCCAAGGTTAAGTTGTTAATTCTATTTAAACTCAGACCCATTTTTTTCAGTGCACCGGCACACCGAACTTAAAGTGTATATTACTCAGGCAACATAAAAGCCACCTACGTGGTTCAGGGCTTGATTGAATGTACAGACCTATTCACTGTTGGTATGTGGTATTTGTAGCTAGGGCTACGATCTTAACATGCCTTTAAGCTTTCCACTTGTGTTGAAGTCGTATTCCTGTGACAGACAAGGACCGATCAAATCATGAGACTGTTACGCGGTTCCATCCCAAAAACCTGGCCTGTGTCATACCTCCTACGATCGTTTGAAGGTAAGCCACTCATCATGTGAGTGGGTTCACCTGCATAGGTTTCGTTATGAGTCGATTACTCAGTATCATTTGGAAAGCTTAGAATCCCAGCTTTCAAGCAATACCAAATGTTCCTGTATACTTAGTTCAGAGAGAAAACATCAGCCTCCAGAATGCAGTAGTACAGTCCTGTGAGATGCATCAGATCTGTGGGTGTATTTCAGTGCTGTAACTCAAAAAATACAAAACCCAGCAAATCAGACGTCGGCTTTGGAGTTTCCAACGCCGTTTGTCTTGGTTGCCTACCTAAGTTGCTAGAGAAGCTACAGACCAGAGAGAGAGACAGAGTGAGAAAGAGAGAGAGCCTATGTCACATATAGTATGTCTGATCATGTTGCAACTGATATAATATCAAAGGAAATTGTGTGACCTTTCATTTGATATACAGTAAGTTACATGCATGCAGCACAAACTATCCAGTATTTATACATACATAAATGAAAACAGTGAAAAACAGGCAGAAATAGGACTGTTTAAAGAGTAAAGCATTAGTCCACTAGGAGCCATAAATAATAAATCAATGCGTCCAATATTGTTTCAAATGATTTTTAATCATCTGAAGAAAACAACCACGTGGTACATATGCTGTAGTCACTCCAGGCAATACAACGGTAAAGCCTGAATATTTAGATACAAAACATACAAAAAGTGACATATATATAAGCCGAATTGCAACTTTTTTTAACATACATATGAGTGGGTGAGTAGCGCTTCCTAAGGGAACTTTGGCTGACAATGGCGTCATGTATGACTGTACTGTGGCTCTTGAAGAGTTCACAAAACAGATGGGATCTTGGTTTTACATCTGCTGTAGTTTAAAGGATGTTATCTTCAGTAACATAGATCTACAACACACATTGTGTTGAGATATGAGGAATTCTAGCTTCAGGTTGTGCTTCAACAAGATCTTAACCTGGGACTTAATTTTAGTGATGTATGTGAAGAGTCATGAAAACACAAACGTAAGGGCAAAGTGCTTTAGTGATTCTGAAGCGAATTTACGGTAGCTCTAGTGATTGCCTTTAATTCTGATTAACGGTTAACGGTCATTTATTGCCATAGCACCAATAATTAATGAAGCATTTAGAAATATCCCTGCAAAAATGATGTAATATCCATGCAAAAATTTATATGAAGTTCCACTTCATTTATGTCTCCAACTGCTTTCTAAAATTATAATCCTTCATATATCAAAGTATGTTTTTAAATGTATCTAGTCAGCAAAGCTGCTGAATAAAGATTACTGCTCACAATCAGTCTTAATCAACACTATAAAAGTATTTCCTGCAAGGAGATTCACTGATCGTAGACTCGAAAGGCATCACAGGTACAACAGCATGGATTTTTCCTGAGATGTTGTTACTGTGATGCTGCCAAAGTGGTAATGAGAGACTCCTTATAAGCTGTAGAAAAGTGTGATTTTGTAAGTGTTTTCTAGATCATTGTTAAAGAAAGCGATAACACAGTGTGTGGTGTTGTGCCTATAAAATGGCACCCCAAGCCTACCCCACAGCTACCAAAGTGATTTGGTTGTCATGAGAATGCAGCAGAGTGGTTCTGAAAGTTCCAAGCTGTGCTTGTATGGGAACATAAAATATTTGTCCAGGCTGGAATACTTGTTAGTACAGTCGGGCTATAGAGAACCCTGAAATGCAAATACTATGAACCTTGTAATATTCTGACTGATGAAACTTGCATCACAATTGAATTATGCATTTTATATGTTATGTTCAATTCAAACACAGCACATCTCAGTTTTGTTACTAATGCCACTTTTCCACTGTACAACTGAGCCATGCCAGGGTCGTACCGAGCCCTCACGGTGCGATTTAAGAGAGCCTGTACTGTCGTCGCATGCAATGAAAGACAGTTGTTATTAATTACTGTTATTAATTAATTCAGTTTGCCAAAAGATTTGCAAACAAATGGTGTTCAAAAATTAATAGACCAATGGTACTGCTGTATCTTGTATCGCTATATGTTGTAAATATATTTAGGAATTTCTTTATAATCCACAACTTTAACCGATTTATATTGACTTAAAAAAATTCAACTAGCTCTATTTTAAGGGAAAAAGAAGGTTTTAAAAATATGATTTGCCAAAGATATCCCGTTTCAGGATAGTTATTGTTTTTTCTAGAGTTGTTTTTTATTTGGATGCCTTAAAAAAGTGCAGTGAGAGCTGTAGTTGTGTGTGTGGTACAGCTGTATTTTGTTTAACTATATTTTTGTAAATCAGTTTAGAATTGTTTTATTTTCAGCATTTTTTTTCTTTATATTAATATAATGAAGGTCTAGGATGAGAAATTAGGTAGAATTTTGTGTTTTTGAGTGTGTAAGTTAAGTGTGCTGTACCCGGGGTTTGTGTCAGAAATTCAGGCATAAACTTTTTATTTCTGATGCACTCCAAATCTTCCTGAACACTTATTTGCCCACAGAGGAACTACAGCCTGCACTTCCTCAGCGTCCCAAGGCTGTACTTTACTCTCACCACACTCACTGCCTGCCATGTTGCTTGTTGTTTGTCTTTCTGGAGTGTACTCACTGATGCAATGTAATGACAAAAATCCTTAACCCCACCCCCACCCCTGGCCTGGCTTGGATCCAAGCCAGATTCAGATGTCTTGTGAGGCCGGAGTTTCACGGTTTGGTTCTCACTAGATTCGACAAATAGCTAGTGGAGAACCACCTGTAACCATACCATACCGAGTCCTCACGGGTCGGATGTGCCAGTGGAAAAGGGGTAAAGTACCATACCCACTGTCATGCAGCAAAATCTCACAACTGTCCCAATTACAGTTGATTGCAGTTCACCTAGTGTGATAGTGTGACTGGCAGTCAAGGATGGCCAGTGGCAGAAATATCACCCCAGGCAAAGAAACTGTAGTTCAGCGCTTTCTGCACACTTTTATTAACACAAAACAGACAAAATCAAAACACAAGAACAAAATAATAGTTTGAACAAAACACTACACACAGAACTTGTCAAATTAATCAAAATAACACAGCACCTAAGCACAGCTATCACGCTACCTTTCTCTCTTACTTTGTTTCTGTTTCACGCTCCTTCGCTACTCCACATTCTCCTACACAACCCGCCCCAAACATTAATTCCTTTGTTCTCTTTATAGGGTGTGAGCAAGGTTAATTGACAACCAATCATCAAGACCCCATTCACACTTGTGCCCAGGGCCACTTCAGGGCCACCTTTTCTCATACGTGAACGCTCCAAAAAAGAAAAGGCAGGTCATACCACATGAACAGTTAGATTTTCTGGCATGGAAAAATGCTGATTTTCTGTGATGTCGGAGATTTTTTAGATTTTTTTTTTATTACGTATCATGCATGTTGTGAACAAAGTGTATTTGATATATGGCGGTGTATTGCTGTATTTACATTAGGGCACTTCCCTTAATGAAGTGGCTGTTATAGCCATGTTTGGTAATCTTCCAAGTAAGGGGTAATGCTGATGTTCAGTCTTTATTTGTAATGGTGAGGAACTAGAGAATAATAGTAACAATGAATAATAAATACTATAACAGTTTAACGATCGTGTTTATAAACAAAGATGGTATTCATGCAGGTTAAACAAATACGTATAGCAGAGAAGAAACATGTGTCATATAAAGCATATGAATGTTTATTGTAAATTGAATGAATGTTAAATGATAGAGTTTCTTTCTGTATAAAATGATTCCAGGTGTAACCGGTTATTGAATAATTAATGAATTATTATTTAATGCCGTGTCTTTCCTTCGGGGGGAGCAGTAGTATTAGGTGTTTAGTCATGAGCTTGTCCTGTGAATATCAGTCCTTGTATATGCAACCTGTTAGTCATTTGCAATCTGATTGAAGTATCCATTATGAAAATAATAAATGTTTATACCTGTAAACACAAGCAAGCTGTTTTCTGCGTTCTAAATACCTCAGTGTTCAGAATAATGCGATTGTGTGTGGGGGTACGCTTGAATCGTCAGACCCATTACACACCATAACATTAAGTCAAAATAGTCAATAATATATGTTTTTTTTTTTAAATATATATCATAAGTTGCTACTGTGCTGCATTGAAAAACATAAATTAATAAAAAAAAACATCTGCTACAAATCAAGGGTTACTGTATATCCCGGTAACTCTTCCATTCTGAGTGCAGGCTATCAAGCAAGCAAACTGCCACATTTTAGGCCTGCTTTTCGGTCACATATGTGAACGCACAAAGGCTCCTTAAACAGCAAATGTGAACGGGGTTGCAGACCTTATATGTGGCGGCCCTGGGCCAGCACAGTGAACAGGTTCCAATTCAACTATTACATTCACCTGTGGTTGTGCATAGGCAACCACAAAACCCACATTTCTTAGTGTGCAGGGCCTCTGCCCTGCCCACATCCACTCCATACTCTAACACTAGGTTATAGTTTTCAATAGAGTGAAGAAAAGACACAGGTGGCACAATATGAAAAAATGCATAGTATTTAAGTTTAATATAAAGAACAACTGATTCATCCATCCCTGTTGCTTCAGACAGAGGGGTCGTGTAGGCCATCTGTTTCATTTGACCTCACGAAATGTATTAAAGGCTAAAGTTAATCATTAGCAACCTGGTTTATATGTGGGGTTATAGGGAAACAGTACAGTACCCATGTAAAAAAAAAATGCTATAATGCACTATTTCATCTTTATGATGTTTTATTTTCATTTTAGGGGTTGTGTTGGGAAGAATTACGCATGGCTACATAGTTCTGCCTAATTCCTTATGATTATCACATTTACAGTAGTCAATTACAAAAGTCGATAAATTGATTTTGAATTTTGAAATATTTAAACTAGGACTGTCAATTAATCGCAGTAAACTTCTGCAGTTAACGCATTCATTTTATGGGAGATTCATTTTTTAACGCACATTCATCTCACTCCTGTCTTGTCCCACTTACCGTAATTGTTCTTATTTGAATTTGGTCTTATTTTCAACTGATTTTACTGCACTTAACTGTTCTTATCTGTAATGTGATATTCTATAATGTGATACTTTGTATTGTGATATTTTGTAACAATTGTGAGTCACCCTAGATAAGAGTGTCTGCTAATAAATAAATAAAATAAAATAAAATAAAATAAATAAATAAATAGTAATTAATTTCCTGCGGCACAATTTTAGTGCATGCCAGAATTGAACGAGTGTAGTCATCGTTTGAATATAAAATGAGTCAATGAACCGTATTATGTAGCAAAGCACTCAAACTGAAGGACTTGTGAATGGACTTTATTTTTTTTAAACTTTCTTACAGTTCATTGGATAGAAAGAGCGTTACGTCTATCTACTGTCAAAGTGAGTTCCAGTATCACAAAAGTGCATCTGGTCTGCTGCACCACCTGCATGCTAAACATGCTTTCACTTCTCAAAATACACAATCTTCTGCTACAGACAACAACAATGCAACAACAAATTAAATTTGTCAGTTTTGACAGGGTACTATTTTAGAAATGCAAAGTTCACTGCAAACCCATGAATCAAGCTCAGTGCGATACCCTAACCAGTTCTGTTGCAAAGTGGATAGCTACCGATTACAGACCCATTAACATTGTTTCATGTCAATAACCACATTTATTTTAAACAATATCATTTACAATTATGGAGGCTATAACTATTACTCAATTAATGTTTTGTTTTATTTAAGCGATTTCAAGTTATTAATAAAAGATCATTTAAAATTATAATGGCAATGAAAAACATCTGTTTATCAGTAAGGTGAGTAATAAACTGACTCCATTGTGATCTAGCAGTTGGTTCAAACAATTTAACAACAATGCTAGATTGTAAGTATATATAAAACTATAGAGGGACCAACAAATAGGATCAAGAATCCAGAAATAGGAAAACACTTTTATGCTGGAATATTATTATTATTATTATTATTATTATTATTATTATTATTATTATTATTATTAATAATAATAATAATAATAATAATAATAATAATAACATTGTATTAATTGTATTCATTAACTATGCGATTTAAAATCAAGATTAAGGTTTTTAATTCATTTTTTAATGACTTGACAGACCTATTTTAAACATGATCAGTGTTTAAATAAAAAAATGAGAGTTGAGGTATTGGCCATTTATAGAAAGACGTTTTGAACATTAAGTACTTTGTTCATAAAACTGAGCTAACAGCTTCTGCCAGGATATTAATCATTTAATGTATTGTTTGTACATGTTTAATGTGAGTGTTGCCCTGAATAAGATAGCAGCTGTTATATTATTTGTTTCAGGAGCATGGTGTCCCCACAGACATGGGCTATGCAGTGGCTCCCCACCACTCCGGTGTTTACCCAGTACACGTACAGCTGTATGAGGCTTGGAAGAAGGTCTGGGGTATCAAAGTGACGAGCACTGAGGAGTACCCACACCTGAAACCAGCAAGATACAGGAGAGGATTCATTCACAACAACATAATGGTAACATAAAACTTGCGTGCAAAATTATGTCAAACAATTTTGTCATATTTTTTTAAATGTGAGACATCTTCAGATTTTGAAATTATATTTTACACAGTAAGAAACTACATGTTCAGTCATTGCATTCCCTCTGTTACACCCCTTTAATGGAGACTATGGGTTGTTCCTGATAACAACAATTCAGACACAGAACTTTTAAAGTGGCAATTTTCGCAACATTTTCAGTCTTTGTGATATTTTTTTTGACAGATGCACAAAATCTGACTGTGAAGGATCTGTTTTCCTCAAGTGAATATATATATATATATATATATGTATGTGTGTGTGTGTGTGTGTGTGTGTGTGTGTGTGTGTGTGTGTGTGTGTGTGTGTGTATATATATATATATATATATATATATATATATATATATATATATATATTGTGGCAACTTGAATCTGTTGTCTTGGTAGTGCTTCCTGCGAATATAACCTTGTAAACACTTGACATGACACTGACCCAATATTCAGATTTTTTTTTTAACATTTTTTTTAAAGCTGCACATTGTAGAGGTAACCAGTTGATTAGATGATTGAATAATCGATTAATCGGTACACTGTGCAAGTCTTTTAATTGTTAATTTTAAAACACTGTTATATACAGAATGTATTAGTTATGCTGTTTTGCTGCCTACATGTATGTGAGTTGAGTTATTTAAATATATGTTTTGTATTTATGAAACAGTTCTAGGCTGCTGTTAGTTTTAACAAAAAAGGTGTCATGCATGTAAAACTGAAAGTGTATCAGGTTTCTGCAATTGGGTAGCTCTAACTATGAAAAGCAGCATGCTGTTACTCAGCAAATCAATGGATAAATTGAGCTTTGAACACAGAATCTTCTGGCTTGCAGTCCTCAGGTCTGTTAGGCAACACTGCCTTAAACATATTCTGCCATTAAAAAAGGAGATCACATATGTAGCAATATAACATTGTGAAGCTTTTCATTTATGTAAAACACACAACCATGGGAGGAACTTGTACTTAAACAGGTCCTGCATGTCAATTTGAATACATTAATTTAATTTTAGAGGTTGGTTATCAAAGCAAGAAAAAAACACAATGCTTTAGTGGTTAAGTCACCCTGACTGGCCGTGCTTGTGTGGCTTCAAAAAAGGATATTTACGGACCTGGAGCCTAGAATTGTGCATTAAAAGTCTGAAACGGCACTCCTGTGGATTTCATATTGCCTTGTTCTCTGCGAACACCAGAATGGTACAATAGCTATATGCAATAGAGGGATCTGTTTACCTCATGCCATACATAGTAATCTAATAACCTTGAAGCACCTTATTCCTTATAAAAACAATCTCCACATAAACTTATGCAAGTTTTGTATTTCCTTTTTGGCTTCTCTCTATCCCGGTATTTAACTTCAGCAGTATATATTGCTGCAATGATATTTGGAGCTTTTTTATTTACTTGGGAATTGAGCTTAATAAAACCTAATAGTTTTGAGTCTGAAATCTTCCCTCCCCTTAAAACACTTAACTTGCATTTGTTTATGTAAAGAAAGAAACCGATCTAACCTCTTGTCTGCCAGACCATGAGAAATATTTGAAACAAATTACAGTGGATAAATCAAATAGTGTAACCAGTATTGGTTATAATTAATGTGTACAATCTCTGTAAGTGGTAATTGCTGAATGGAAAATCAGTTTTGTCTAAGCAAGGAGTATAACCTATATCTATATATCTAACTAAAGTGAAGTTAATCTTAATTGTAAATTGTTTTGTTATAAACATAATCTTGTTATAACCACTACTGTTTCTCTACAGTGTAAAAGCGCCTATCCCTTTTGAAATTGTCTGTAGAATGTAAGTGACTTACACAGAACCAAGAGTTTAGTTTTTAGACTAATGTACAATCTTGTTTAACCCATAGTTTGTAGAAATACAACTAGTTTAAAGTCCGAGATTAAAAAGTGATCATGCAATATGGTCCTTAGTAATCGACTTATATTTTTAAAAGGATAGAAATAGTCAATGAAGTAAAAATGATTAAATTCCTAGAAGGAACAAAAGTAGAAATTAACCTAATAGTAATTTTTTAGAAAATTATTGAATTTAACAATAACAACTTGTGATTACTAAATTCTCATTGGTGATTTAGTGATTTCTTTTAGTGAGCAAGCAATTTGTTCCAGAAAGTGTGAAAACTTACATTGCTAGTGGAGTTATGACGTATTGTGTAGATACTGTCTTAGAAACTGAGTTTGCTTTGTTAAGGAAAGTTTGTAAACTTTCTTAGCCCAGGTTTATAATGTAGCTATATTGAATTCAAGACATTTAAAGTGTAAAGAATTCCACTTGTTAGAGATGTTACATAAGGTTAGGTTACTTACCGTAACCCTGGTTCCTTGAAAGGGAAGACAACCACCGATGAACATTATGTATGGGATATGCCTGCTGCCCACTGGGTAGGTATCGCTGAGCTCTATATACCAGAGCTGTTGATAGGCCCCTTCCTGGGATGATGCACTCTGTCCCAGAATCCAGTGTGACAGACTTTGCTTTGAGAGGGGCTATCCTAGTATCAATGTCCTGTGACAGACAAAGAGTTGGTCAGACTGACGCAGAGCTCTTGTCCTATCTCAATGCCCGCACTGGGATGAGGAAATTCAATCTCTCATCCTCCGTTAAAGAAAATGGTGGTGGATGGAAGGACTCCAGTTCCACAGATTGATTAATATGGAAGGCTGTGATCACATTGGGGAAGAAAGCAGGGTTGATGCGCAGAGACACCCTGCTGCCATACTCCTAAATACGCATGCAGGAGCTTTGCACAGACAGTGCCTGCAGCTCACTGACCTGCTTAGGGAGGTGATAGCCATGAGGAAGGCTGTCTTCATAGACAGGTACTTCTCAAACAGGGCCTCCATGAGATCCTCCAGTACAATATTAAGGCTCCATTCAAGGAGAACAGTCCTCCTGGGAGGGTGTAATCGCTGAGCGCTTTTAAGAAATGCGCACCCGGAGACACCGAATCTACAGGGGCATGGCATGCAGAGATGGCCGCTAAATACACCCTGGAAGATGACCTACCAGCATCAAGCAATTCTTGCAGAAACTGTAAGATGACTGACATAGGGCAAGATATTGGATCATGGCTTCCAGCCAGACACCAAGCTTGGAAATACCGCCACTTATAGGTGTATAAGGACCTAGTGGAGTCTGCTCTAACACTCTGCAACATACCCACAATCGCATCTGATAGCCCTAGGGCTAAACAACGGTCCCTATCAGGGGCCAGACCGATAGAGTGCCTCTTGTATGACTGAGGAGATCCATGCGCAGTGGGATCTCCCAGGGCTGGCAGTGTAACAGCTGGCACATGGTAGCTGCCATCTAGGGGCCACTAGGAGAACTGACACTTCCTCTAACCGGACCTTTTCGAGAAAGGCCGGGAGCAGCGATATAGGTGGGAAAGCATACAAAAAACCATACATATGTTGTGGAGGGAGTACCACAGGGGGCAATGCATCGTCTCTGTCGAGGCAAAGAGATTGACCTGTGCCTACCAGAACTGTTCCTAAATGCACTCCACTATCTGAGGGTGGAGTCGCCACTCTGATGGATACGGACCCTTCCTGGAGAGGAGGCCCACTGCCTAGTTCAGCACTCTGGAAATGTGCGTCGCCCATGGAGACAGCAAGTTCTTCTGAGCCCATGTTAATAGCCTGAAGGCCATGCGATGCAACCCTGCAGACCATAGGCCACCTTGTTGGTTGACATACGCCACCACTGTCGTGTTGTCCATCCATATCAACACATGTGTACCCCTCAGCACCGGGAGGAAGTGGTGGAGAGCAAGGGAGACCACTTACAACTCCAGCGGTCCACCCCTCAACCCAAGTTGGAGGCGTCTGTCATCACCACTTGGCGGTTTAACACTACTCCCATTCTCACAACCTCATACCATTCTGGTGTTCGTCCTCCACCAGTGTAGGGCTGCCGAGTACGCGTGAGACACAGTCAGCCGACAGTTTCTGTCGCATTTGGTGTTGAGGTGGAACACATTGAGCCACACAAGTAGCGAGTGCATTTGAAGCAGACCCAGCTGAATGGCCGATATGGCTGAGGCCATCAGACCTAATAGTATATTGCTGGAAGTCGGCTTGCCACTTGCCTGGAATCAAAAACCTGGCTTGTGCGAACTAGACTGAACTATAAACACGTAACTGCTCTTTGTTTTGTCTTTTTCCTTTCAACAACCTACATCGCTTTGCGATTGTAGACTGCTACAGCGCCTGCCTTTTTTTAGTTTTTTCTCTTGCTATTGCAAGCTAACAAAAAAAAAAAAAAAAGATTCCTCCACCGGGACCCGCTGCTTAGTCGACGCCGCCGGATTGTAGCGGTCCGCCCAGTGCACTCGGCCGCACAAAAAAATAAAAAAAATAATAATAATCTTTTATTTTCAAAAAAAATGTCAAGTGGGCGGACGGCACCACTGACCCAGAGCTTGGGGTGTCCGAACAAATTGTGTGTGTGTTTTTCTTCTACTGCCTTTGCAGTCTAATTTTTTATTTTTTTTTAAATTAACAAATATATATATAAATACTTATGTGCTTCCTCGACTGGGGCCTGGCTCATTGTTGAGTAGACTCCACGGATACATCAGTCTGCCCACCTCTGTGTTTTGGGTCTTCAAAAAAGAAAAGTATGTCTTTCTTTCTTTCTTCTTACTGACTGTAGCCTACCACAGCTCTCGAGTCTGTGCTAAACTCCGGTGTATGCTACGCGCTACCCCGGGTTGTGTGACTACACGCGGTTAAGCCTTCAATGCTTGCTCCCTTGGTGTTTGGTGCATCGGTGCTTCGGCGTCCTCAGTCCTTAGATGTTCCATGCCTCAGTGCCCTCGGGGCCTCTGTGCCTCAGAGCCTCAGTGCTTAGATGCTCTGTGTCAGGGTACCCTCGGTGCTTTCGTGCCTCTGTGCTTCTGCACCCTTGGTGATTTGAAGCTCGGTGCTTTAGTGCTGCAGTACACACGGTGCCCTCGGTGCTTCGGCACCCTAAATGCCCAAACACTTCAGCATTACGACACCATCAGTTCTTCTGCGCCTTGGTACCTCAGCGCTCTATTGGCTGATGGCTAAATTTCATCTTTGAGTTTTCTGTGCTGCCATTCAGCCTCTCCTTAGCCCCCCACACATTCTAAAAAAGTGCAGCCCCCCTTGGGGCTGCCTTTCAGAATTGTCTATACCTGTTTCAACAGAGAGCGATCGTGCCTCTGGTGTTGTGTCAGAAGTTGCTGGGTCTCAAGGCCGCGGCTTCATCAGCCCTCCAGCTGGGGCTACTTCATATGTGCCCACTTTAGACATGGTTAAATGTCTTCTGGCTATATCTCAAATGCATCAGACACCGTTGGCTGACAGTGTCTCGCATATGCTAGGAAGCCCTGCGCTGGTGTAAGGGGTGATCCACAGCCATCAAGTGGTGACGACAGACACATCCAATGCAGGTTGGTGTGCAGTCTGGGCCTGCAGAGGAGACAGCGGGTCCTGGTCCCAGGGTTACACCACATAGACTTCAGATTATTAACCCGGGGGGTGGAGAATTGGGTGGTGGACCTCAGGTAGTAGAGTGCATTTGGGAAAGTTTTGGGAAGGCCTGAGTCGATCACTTTGCCACGGCAGAGATGACTCACTGTCCTCTATGGTTCTCCCTCCTCCTCTGCAGCTGTCCATTAGGCGTCATCACCCTGGACCACCAGTGGCCCAGGACGCTCTTATACACTTTCCCACCAGTAAAGTTGCTCCCGGCCATCCTAGAGAAGGGCCAGAGAGAGAAAGCGACAGTTATCCTGGTGGCCCCCAGATGGCCCAGGAGAATCTTGTTTTCGACCCTTTGCCAGCTACTGCAAGGACGGTCATGGGAGATCCCACTATGACTGGATCTCCTCAGTCAGATGAGAGGCACTCTCTGGCACTCAGAACCGGGTAGACTCCAACTATGGGTCTGGCCACTGAACAGGACTCCTGTCCACCTTAGGGCCCTCAGACGCAGTCGTCAGTACACTGTAGAATGCTAGGGCCTCCTCCACAAGGTCGTTGTATTCCTATAAATGGAGGTATTTTCAAGACTAGAGGTCATTACCCTAGCTATTGACCTACAGCAATTATTTTGCAATTCCTGCAAGAATTGCTGGAGGTGGGTAGATCCCCCTCTACGCTAAAAGTGTACCAGCAGCCATATCTGCATGCCATGTTCCCATTGACTCGGTGCCCCCAGGCGCTCATTTCCTGGCGACCCGTTTTCTGAAGGGCACTTGGTGGTTACGTCCTCCTAAAAAGTCCAGACATGGTATTGGAGGCTTTCACTAATGCCCTGTTTGAGCCTATATATTTAATTGAGTTGAAATATCTGTCTATGAAGACAGCCTTTTTGAGCCATCACCTCCACTAAGCGGGTCATTGAGTTGCAGGCTCTGTGAATACACAATTCTTGTATGAGCATTTGGGACGAAGGTATTGTTTACGTACCTTTCCATTCGGTATCTTTCCATTCACCTGCTTTTTCTTCGGAGGAGGATCGGAGATTAAACTCCCTCTGCCCGGTTCGGGCATTGAGATGTTATGTTGACAGAACAAGAGTGCTGCGTCAGTCTGACCAGATATTTGTCTGTCATGGTGTATGGACCTTGGGTCAGGCCCTCTCAAAGAAACGACTGTCTCACTGGATTGTGGACACTGTTTTGACTGCATATACTAATGGTGACCTACACCCACTGGGTGTGGCCACACACACTACCAGATGAATGGCTATGTCATGGGTTCTCTTTAGAGGAGCCTCATTGACTGATATATGTACTGTGGATAGCTCGGCTACCCCGCATACCTTCACCAGGTATAACCTTCACCTGGTAGATCCCTCCATGCCTTCATTAGGCACAAGGGTCCTTGAGGTTGCACATTCGCACCGCTAACTATGGTTTTGCGCATTCGAATCGCCTCTCGTCTGCCACCTCCACTCGCTTTCCCTCGCAACAGCTTTGGTATACTTTTCCCAAAAGTATTGTTGGTGGACGTCTTCAGATTGAAAGGGAACGTTAAGTTATATGGATGTAACCCTGGTTCCCTGAAAGAGTAGATGACAACCAACCTGGGAGGTCGAATCGGTCGCTTCGCGGGTTCGATGCAAAAGAGGAAGTGAGCTCCGTGGAGTGACTATTTGTTTCTCCGGTAGGCGAAATCGAGGATGTCACTCCCAAAGGGGCCTATCAGCAGCTGTGACATAAAATGCTCAGTAAATATCTGACCTGTGGCAGGCATATCCCAAAATTATTGTTGGTGGTTGTCTTCTCTTTCAGGGAACCAGGGTTACATCCGTAACGTTTTCGCAACCAAAAGAGTGCACATGGATAAATCTTGTTTAACTGAACCCTACACAATTACAGATAAGGTGTCTCCCTTCTAGCTTGCTCAATTGAGTTTTCAAAAGCACTCCCATGATGCAATTCTCAAGTGGTGTCATATTACCGGTTGGAGGCCAAGCCAATTGAGTCTTAAGGTGGTGTGCACTGAAAAAAAAAAACCCATTGAATATGAAAGGGTTATTCATATTCATTACTTATAAGTTGAAAAAAGTTTTTAGTGTAACAGCTTTGAAAAAATCTTCACTACCTCTACCCAGAAGATGGTTCGTGCATGCGTGACATCACACCAGGACAACAATCCATGTCATTGAATGCAGTAAGGTGGCAGATGCTAGATTTGAAAGCAATCTCATCGGTTTGATTTGTGTGGGAGTTATGATGTGGACGATGAGTCGCCTCCACATTCCTTAACATCAGATTCCAATGAGCAGAACGTATACACAGTTTTTGTTTGTTTATTGATTTTACTTTGTTAATTGTTACCTTATACAGTAATCTGTTTGATGGTGGAGTAGCACCGCTCATTTTTATTTTTTTTTTTTTTTTGGTTTCATATTTTTCTAATTCTGAGTTTGTTTCTTGACAGTATTTCAAGCCTCAGCAGTCCACAGAATATTATTTCAGCTTTTACTAAAAAGCTTTTGACAAGTGTTATTATTCAGATGGTGAATTTATTTCAAAGAATGTCGCTTGATTGATACATATGAATGTATGTTCCATGGGGGTCCCATGCATGAAATCGGTAACACTCGAACATGACATGAATTATACTTTTATCACTGTATTTATTTATATGTACAGGGAAGATTAGGGCTATATAATAGTGTCAATTTAAGCATATTTTCAACAAACAGATATATAGATAATTATAATGTAATGAAAGGATCGTGTTTTTACCCTCTGTACATCCATTTTCCTAGCAGCCGCTCTCGGTGTACATATCCCACTACTCGTTTTTGCATGAAAGCAGCGGGCTGGTTGGCTAGCTTATCTGTGAGTGACGCACGCATACATTAACTACAGGCTTCCGGGTAGCTAGACCTTAAATGGCAGCATCAACTTCAAAGGTTTTTTTTGTTTGTTTGTTTTTCTTTTTTAATGCCCTTAGCGTTAAATCTTACACAGATACGTTTATTGACATTCAAACAGTACCACACAATTGAATTCTAAAAAAAATAGGAAGAAACCTGCAACTAAGAAATTTGGTGATTTTAATATCTCCAAAATGGGAAAAATGGTTCCAAGAATTATCAGTGCAACCACAATGGTGATTATTCAGGTCTCTAGGTTCAAATATACCATACTTGTAAAATAAATTGGGAAATAAATAACTAGTATGTTGTTGTTATGAGAAGTCTATAATCAATGAAACTTTATTTTTAAAGTTAACTGAGATTTGTAAGAATGTAACTCTTATAGTTATATAAGAATGGCTCACTGATGTTTCATGACTACGTAAAGCAGTGACAGATATTGGTATGTGTACTGTGACTAACACAGGAAGTAAATATTTCGTTTAAGTCTTTCATGTTACAAAAACTTGATAGATGTGGTCTATGTTGCTGTATATTGTTTGTCATGAGGATTTGTAAGTGAATTACAGTGAATTAGACAAGAATTCCATTCCTGTGAATGCTGGTTGTCATATATTGAACTCAGTAAAGATATTTTCTGTACACATGATAAATGGTGAACTACAAGTTCGTAAGACGATGACACGAAAATGTATTAGATTTCCCTATTAGGAACACTGTTACAGTAATACTAATATATGCACTTACTAAGAATCATATATATATGTTTTTTTAATGTACAAGAATATAACTAATATTCATTGGTTGTGACATGTAAAACACCCCATTAAAATAAACGACTGTTTAATTTACTACAAAGGTTGAAAAGCCTTAATGACATTATATCATAAATAAATAATATGTAATAACTTGCATGCTAAAGCTAGTTTACCTCATGATTGAGTAGAAATTATGAAACTTGATGACTTCCGAATGTATTTGGTTTTTTCTTCATATATGCAAATGTTTTTTTCTTTGTAAAAAAAAAAAAAAAAAAAAAATCAGACTGTAAGTGCGCCATTGTGGCAAAGTTCCCGCCCCTGTGTATATTTTGTGTTGTATGTTGTGTGTTAATGTTGGTGTGTAGTTATTGGTACATGGGATATAAACGGGTCTGTGTAACACAAGTGTTTAAAATGTATATTTGTATTTAGGCACAAGGATTGCACAGACCCGTTTATAATGACTACACACCAGCATTAACACACAACATACAACACAAAATACACACAGGGGCGGGCACTTTGCCACAACCATCCAGTAATATGAATTGTATATAACGTGTTTAAATTAATCAAATGTATTAAGAACACCATTAATTTAAAAAGGGGGTTTGTAATGATATTTTGGAGTTTTATATTTAACTGGGAATTGAGCTTAATGAAACCTAATACTGGAAAGCCATTCTGTGTTTTATAGTCCAAAATCTTTCATAAGAACATAAGAACATAAGAAAGTTTACAAACGAGAGGAGGCCATTCGGCCCATCTTGCTCGTTTGGTTGTTAGTAGCTTATTGATCCCAAAATCTCATCAAGCAGCTTCTTGAAGGATCCCAGGGTGTCAGCTTCAACAACATTACTGGGGAGTTGATTCCAGACCCTCACAATTCTCTGTGTAAAAAAGTGTCTCCTATTTTCTGTTCTGAATGCCCCTTTTTCTAAACTCCATTTGTGACCCCTGGTCCTTGTTTCTTTTTTCAGGCTGAAAAAGTCCCTTGGGTCGACACTGTCAATACCTTTTAGAATTTTGAATACTTGAATTAGGTCGCCACGTAGTCTTCTTTGTTCAAGACTGAACAGATTCAATTCTTTTAGCCTGTCTGCATATGACATGCCTTTTAAGCCCGGAATAATTCTGGTCGCTCTTCTTTGCACTCTTTCTAGAGCAGCAATATCTTTTTTATAGCGAGGTGACCAGAACTGAACACAATATTCAAGATGAGGTCTTACTAGTGCATTGTACAGTTTTAACATTACTTCCCTTGATTTAAATTCAACACTTTTCACAATGTATCCGAGCATCTTGTTAGCCTTTTTTATAGCTTCCCCACATTGTCTAGATGAAGACATTTCTGAGTCAACAAAAACTCCTAGGTCTTTTTCATAGATTTCTTCTCCAATTTCAATATCTCCCATATGATATTTATAATGTACATTTTTATTTCCTGCGTGCAGTACCTTACACTTTTCTCTATTAAATGTCATTTGCCATGTGTCTGCCCAGTTCTGAATCTTGTCTAGATCATTTTGAATGACCTTTGCTGCTGCAACAGTGTTTGCCACTCCTCCTACTTTTGTGTCGTCTGCAAATTTAACAAGTTTGCTTACTATACCAGAATCTAAATCATTAATGTAGATTAGGAATAGCAGAGGACCTAATACTGATCCCTGTGGTACACCGCTGGTTACCACACTCCATTCTGAGGTTTTTCCTCTAATAAGTACTTTCTGTTTTCTACATGTTAACCACTCCCTAATCCATGTACATGTGTTTCCTTGAATCCCAACTGCGTTCAGTTTGAGAATTAATCTTTTGTGCGGGACTTTGTCAAAAGCTTTCTGGAAATCTAAATAAACCATGTCATATGCTTTGCAATTATCCATTATCGATGTTGCATCCTCAAAAAAATCAAGCAAGTTAGTTAGGCACGATCTCCCTTTCCTAAAACCATGTTGACTGTCTCCCAGTACCCTGTTACCATATAGGTAATTTTCCATTTTGGATCTTATTATAGTTTCCATAAGTTTGCATATAATAGAAGTCAGGCTTACTGGTCTGTAGTTACCTGGTTCAGTTTTGTTTCCCTTTTTGTGGATCGGTATTACGTTTGCAATTTTCCAGTCTGTCGGTACCACCCCTGTGTCAAGAGACTGCTGCATGATCTTGGTTAGCGGTTTGTAAATTACTTCTTTCATTTCTTTGAGTACTACTGGGAGGATCTCATCCGGCCCAGGGGATTTGTTTATTTTAAGAGCTCCTAGTCCCTTTAACACTTCTGCCTCAGTTATGCTAAAGTTATTTAAAACTGGATAGGAACTGGATGACATGTGGGGCATGTTGTCAGTATCTTCCTTTGTAAAAACTTGTGAAAAGTAATCATTTAACATATTTGCTATTTTTTTTTCTTCCTCTACGATTTTGCCATTTGTATCTCTTAAACATTTAATCTCCTCTTTGAATGTTCTCTTGCTGTTGTAATATTGGAAAAACATTTTGGAATTGGTTTTAGCTCCCTTAGCAATGTTTATTTCTATTTCTCTCTTGGCCTTTCTAACTTCCTTTTTGACTTGCGTTTGCAGTTCTGTGTACTCTTTCTGCGTACTTTCTTTTTGGTCCTTTTTTAATGCTCTGTAAAGTGCCTTTTTTCGCTGAATATTTTTTTTAATTGATCTATTAAACCATTTTGGCAATTTAGTTTTACATTTAGATTTGTCTACTTTAGGGATGTAATTGTTTTGCGCCTCTAGTACTACATTTTTGAAGAACAACCATCCTTCTTCTGTGGGTGTTTTCTCTATTTTACTCCAATCTACTTCTGTTAGTCTCTGTTTCATACCTTCATAGTTTGCTTTTCTAAAATTGTAAACCTTAGCTTTAGTCTTTACTTTTGGGGATTTAAAAAACACTTCAAATGAGACCATGTTGTGGTCTGAGTTTGCCAGTGGTTCTCTGACCTCTGTTTTAGTTATTCTATCTTCGTTATTTGAAAAGACTAAATCAAGGCATGCCTCCCCTCTAGTGGGTGCCTTCACAAATTGTGTTAGGAAGCAGTCATTTGTCATTTCCACCATTTCTATTTCATCCTTCGCGCTACCCACCGGGTTTTCCCATTTTATTTGGGGGAAGTTGAAATCCCCCATTAGTATGGCTTCTCCTTTGCTACACACATTT
The DNA here is from genome assembly GCF_017654505.1 of Polyodon spathula. Lineage (NCBI taxonomy): Eukaryota > Metazoa > Chordata > Actinopteri > Acipenseriformes > Polyodontidae > Polyodon > Polyodon spathula. The sequence continues at coordinate 33,231,583 of NC_054535.1, forward strand.
CTAATGTCATTGTATAACAGATTATTGTGCTCACCGTCTGAATCTGGCGGTCTATAGCATGCTCCTATTATTATGCCTTTTGAATTTTTGTCTGTTATTCTGACCCATATTGATTCGGTTTTATTTTCTTTGTCCAGGTTTAACACCTGGGCTTCAAGACTGTTTCTTATGTATAGCGCTACCCCTCCTCCTCTTCTGTCCTGCCTGTCTTTCCTATACAGTGTATACCCACAAATATTATATTCGTCCCCATCACTCTCAGATAACCACGTTTCTGTAACACCTATCACATCATAGTTACCTGTTAGTGCAGTAGCTTCAAGTTCTAGAATTTTGTTTCTGATACTTCTAGCATTTAGATAAATACATTTAATGGTTGTCTTACCTGAGTTGTTGTTCTTGTTTTGATGCGGTCTCCCTTCTGTTTTTTTGTTGATTTCTCCCCCCTTCCTTTCTAGTTTAAATGCTTCCGAACCTGCTCGAGGATCTTTTCTCCGAGTAGACTAGTTCCCTTGTTATTTAAATGCAGTCCATCCCGTCTATACAGATAGTCCTCGTTGTAGAATGTGGTCCAATGATCAAGATAGGTGAAGCCTTCCCGTGTGCACCACGTCTTCAGCCATTCGTTTTGATTAATTATTTCCAGCTGTCCATATGGTCCTTTGCAAGGTGCGGGTAGTATACCAGAAAATACCACAGTTTTGGTTTTCTCTTTTAATTTCCTTCCTAGCTCTCTGAATTTGTTTTGCAGGGATTTTGGTCTGTCTCTTCCAATGTTGTTTGTACCGATGTGGACGACTACTACCGGGTCGTCTCCTGTTCGTTCTAGGAGCCTGTCCACGTTTTCAGTGATGTGCTTGACCGAGGCACCCGGAAGGCAGCACACTGTTGTAGTAAGGGGGTCCAAACTGCGAATTGAACTTGCTGTGTTTCTCAATATGGAGTCCCCAACAATCATGACCTCCCTTCTTTTTGCTGTCTGGTCACCACTGTCAATAGGGTCCTGGATGTTGTTCCTTTCATTCTCTTGTTGTTGGTTCTGCTGGTCAAAATTCTGAAGTGACTCAAATCTGTTGGTTGTTTTGATTTCTGGTGGTTGTGTTTGACGAAGTTTCTTTTTTTCCCTGCTTCTGCCTACCTGAACCCAGCTGTTCTGACCTTCTATCTCCCTGGTGGCTTTCAGTCTGTTAGGGGTGATGCAGACTTCCATGAATTGTGGGTGTGCCAGTTCCTCAAGATCCTGTTGCTGTCTCACTTCTTCCAGCTCCATTTCTAGCATACTTACTAGTTTATGCAAATCCTGGATCGTGCGGCACTTTACGCACACTTGGTTTAGCTCCGCTGGGTTTTCTCGGATTTCCCACATCAAGCAGGTGTCACAGATTACTGGCTTGAAGACCATGTTGAGGTTTTTTTTTTTTTTTTAAGTTTAGTTTCTTCTGCAGCCGTCAACCTGCTTTCAAACTGCTTCGAAACTGCTCTGTACTTTTCCACGCCTGTACTGTACTTGTCCCACTCGCTGTCGCTTCCACTCGCTGTCGCTGGGAAGACTGCCTCGTTTAACTGCGTTGCTCTGCTGTGCTGTTGGCTCCTCCCCTCGCCCGTGTCTCAAAACGGCACTGAATTTGAATCAGCTGCTCCGAGTTTCAGCTTGTTTGTTATCAGAAAAACATACGCGGCTGTTTGACTTTGAGCTGCTGCTGTGTTTCCCCAATGTCCTCTCTTTTCTGATTAAAGCAATTCAAGATGCAATTTCTCCTTTCTGCTTCGAAACTGCTCTGTACTTTTTCACGCCTGTACTTGTCCCACTCGCTGTCGCTTCCACTCGCTGTCGCTGGGAAGACTGCCTCGTTTCCTCCCCTTAAAACACTTAACTTGCATTTGTTTATGTAAAGAAAGAAACATATCTAACCTTTTATCTGCCAGACCATAAGAAAATGTCACAAAGGGATCAAAGGGACTTGATCAATTTATTATACTGGAAAGAAACTTCCTGGAACCAGGAATTTGAAAGGACTAGCATTTTAATGGTTAAAGGATAGTGGATAAAAGGGACAGTATACTTTTGTAATAGTCCATGGAGGACTGACATAAAATAAAGTTGGTATGTCTAAAAAATATATTTGTTATTATTTTGTATTAAGTCTAATACAATATAAATGTACATAGGCATGAAATGTTCTTGTATGTAAAACCATAACACTGGGAGTATTATAGATATTGGACAACAGTCATATAAGTATTTTATTTTACTACAAACACTCAAATGTTTAGTATGTACCGAATGCGTATTTCATGGCGGAGATGAAACTAAAACCCCGAGTTAATTGCAAGATACTCAGAAAGAGCTATCTTACTGTGTGAGTTTTGGTTTTAACCATGCTTTCCTCAGTGCTTGTAAGAATACTAACTGAGGTGTAGTTTTATGGTATGTCATAAATATGGTATGTCATAAATACCATCTTATTTGAAATTGTCCTCTATTGATGTAAGGAAAGTCATTCTCAAATCCAGCTGTTTAATTTAAACATACTATACTGTCATCCTTGATTTTTCCAGTAGAATACTCTATGAACATTGCTGGAGTGTTGTGGTTTTTTCAACACAGTCACCCCCTTTGTGGAATAACTACAGCTCTCCAAGAACAAACAAAAATAATTACAATTCTGACTGCAGTTTAAATTAATTTCATTCATTGCCAGCTCTTATTATATTGTTTAACTTACTAAGTAAACAAGTTTTGGGAGTGTTTGAAAGTTGTCAAGTGGCCTGACAGTACTTTTCAGAGCTGTGTGCATTTACAGTAATTGACTTTGAAATTATCAAGAACCAAAGGAGAATGAATCTTTAAATAAAGAAAAAGTAATTACATGGCCTTATCACATTTACAGTTTTAAAAGGGAGTCAAAGTATTTCAAACACATTATTTGAAAAGGAGAAAGAGCCAAACAGAGTTTAAAAAATCACAAGTGTGTGAGTGGTATGAATGATTCTGTGAGTTTTGCATTGAATTTAATTTTAGGGTATAAATGAGATTACAATGTTAAATCAAAGCCACATCCTGGGGATTTCTTTTTACCTTTTAGAAATCATACAGCTGGTGCCAGCTATTAAAAACGTCCACTGCCTCTGAGTCCCAGCTCTACACCAATCGAATAAAAATGTAACTGGGAAATTATTATTTCTTTCATTTATCCTCTACTTCTCCTCTTAAAAACAACATGTGTGTAATAAATGTGCCATGTCCTAAATTAAAATGAAGGTGTTTTGCTTATTTTGATATATCATAGACATGTACAGACTAATGTACAACTGCATTGGGCTAAATATATAATAAGAGATTGGGTCTGCTGTGTCACAGTATTTCATCAAAAGCAAAGAAAAAAATACTACAAAATGTACAGCAACTGACCTGGAAGTTGCATATAGTTTTGTAAGATTAACAGTAACAAAAAAAAACATTTCGGTGTAAAGGCCTTCAGAAATGTTGCACAGTATGTAAAGTCAGTGAAACTGTGAAATCAGTGGATTTGGTTATGATTTGTATCACTTATTCTGTACATTATGCAAACTTACCATCACATTTTCAGTTTATTCTTATTTGTAAACCTATATTTTAAAAAGGAGCCTTTATGTACACTTAAACTAGCATTGTAGCCGCTGGTTAGTTAACTGTAAATTGATTTGATTTGCCAATTAAAACAGGATAAATGGTGTTTTCACTTCCTTAATTTGTCTTTTTATACTAATATAAAAGTATTGCAATATTAAAAGGCAAACACATTGTCAGTGTTTTGGTAGATATTAAACAGTTTTATGACATAACATTTTCGGTCAACTTGTGTCCCTTTTTATACAATCTTCATGTGTCAATTTAACATAAAAAAAAATATATGTATATATAAAAATACATCACAGTATCTAGAACTGTTTAATGATTAACTGTTACATAGCTATATATATATATATATATATATATATTATATATATAATATATATATATATATATATATAACGAAAACGTTTTAGATACTGTGATGTATTTTTTAAAATTTTTATCTGTAATCTTTGGTTGCTTTTGTGTATTTTCAATTGCAAGTGAGCTGTAAGATTAGGGCCTATCAAGCACTATATTCTTCAATTTTGAAAACTGACTTTGGATACTATTTTAATTATGGAAATTTTTCCATACCGCTACACTACCTACAGGGTTTACAGTTATGTACTGTATTAGAGTTAACATGTTGTCTCTTTAGTTTTGGCAAGGGATATTTTCAGAATCATATAGTTCTGAATTAAAATACTTATTCTGTTGAAAATATAGTACTGTACCAACAAAACCAACTACAGTACATCTAAATGGAAGCCTACTTATTTTAAAACACAGTCCTTTCAGCTATGTATTTTTGATATTGTATTTTTTTTTTTTTTTTTTGAGTTCCCTGAAAAACAGACAAGGGTTGGAACTGGCCAAAATGAACTAATCAGATATGTGAGTGCGGACTGTAATGCCATTTAGTTACAATTATGGCCTTAAGCATTTTGAATAACTTGTTTGTCATTTTTGGAACTGAATTAAATTCTAAAGAACAAGCTGCAAACAGTACTGCAATTGGCCAGGCAAGGTATGCATGGAAGGTCACAGATTTTAAACATATTCTGACAGGACTATTTAAAGAAGTTCTAAATGCACATTAAATTGCAGTGTGAAGTAGTTTTACTGTGCTGTGTAAACACCTCTAGGGTGTGAAAATGTATGTACATTATTGGTATGATGTTATCCTGATAGGAAAAGCAAGAAGCTAATACCCCCAGAGTATCTTCTGTAGCTCGCATAACTAGTTTTTGTCAGCTTCTCTCAGAGGAATCTGAGGTACAATCCCCAGAAGCTATGACTTATTTTATGCATAATTCTGTTTTCTGACTGCCTATTACATATGTACAAAGGTCCTCTCTATAGGGAAAGCAGATGTGTAATGAAAATACAGCTGGATGGAAAAGGAAAATGGAAGTGTGCTCCGGAGGGAAATGAGGAAGAAAGAACATTTAAAGTATACTGTAAAGAAATAAATGAAAATGATTCTGCCCGTTTCTCAGATCCAAACTTGTAATTCAAATGCAACATAACAAAACAAATACAAATATTTTTTGAATAAATTACAAAACAAAAATAATGATTGTATCATTAATAGGCCGGTCACATTAGTAGGCAGTTTATTGCTGTTGTAAAAAAAAAAAAAGAAAAAAGAAATAATACAGCAGACTATTGCTAATTGGAACACTGCTAGTCAGAACTGACCTATTATCCAAATTCCAAGCATAAAACAACAATAGATTTAAAACATATATAGATAGAGGTGCGTGGAATGGTGTTACACACACATTAGTGCTATAGCGGTAAACCTGTATTGTTTTGTTTTTAACCAGGTACTTCCCAGGCAGACCTGTGGCTTGTTTACCCACACAATATTCTACAAGGAGTACCCTGGGGGCCCAAAGGAGCTGGATAAAAGCATCAAGGGAGGGGAGCTCTTTCTTACAGTTCTGCTCAATCCGGTAAGGGCTTCAAGCACCTGTCAAATCAGGGCACTGAATTTAAAAATAATTACCAGCTTTATTAATCTTTGGGACTCACTACCTTGTGAGAGACATCATGGATTTTATGTTCTGCATATTGTTTGGGTGACCTGCTTGTTGTGTTTAAGTAATCTTATGTAGCTCATGGCATATTTTCTCTCTAGTAAGAGGGCGATCCCTCTATTCCCTATGTGATAGGATAATTTCAGTTTGCTGAGAAGGGACTAGTCTGCCCAAGACAATTATTTTTTTCTCTAGCTTGGTATTAAATTCAGAACTTCTCAACACCATTTTGTTTTACTATAAAGATTGGATGCTGACAGTTATATATATATATATATATATATATATATATATCATATCATATATATAGATACTACTTGACATAGTGATTGTGTTACAGGAAGCACACACACACACACACACACATATATATATATATAATTTTTTTTTTATTAAAAGAAAAAAATTCAATGGTTATAGATTATAATAAAAATACATACATTTTTATAAAAAGTAAAGGTTAGGGTTACAGAGCAAAATAAAAACCATACTACTGCTGGTATCTGTAGTATTGGACACAATGCATAATTGCATCTTTGGAAATACATTGACAGACAGCAAAGGAAGTGATTTGTTACCAGGAAGCAAGATCAGCTTTTAATTAACTAGAGTTGTATTTTAAATATCTGTATATCCCACAAAAACTATAAGAAACACAAACAAACAAACAAAATGTAGATATTCAACACAATAAAAAAAGTGTGTCAGTCACAATGTTACTAGATGCTAATGCTGGGACAAGTATTCAGATAATTGTGAATAGAAATTACAGTTTAAGGCAAAAAATGATCGGATGACTTTAATAGCGCAGTACAACATTAGTATAACAGAACATTTTATCATGTGTAGTCTCTTAAGCACTGGCCTCCCTGTCAGGGGGAAGCTTTCATATTAAGTGTTTGGTTTCCTGTTCTTGACTAGAAGAGCTCTACCACAGGCTCTCTGTTAACCACAACCACCATGGCTGTGTTCCTGGGAAATGCCTGCTGTGTCGTGAGAACTGCACTCACTGACAGTTCCCCAGGGCTACAGGTGGTGTTCTTCAGTTTTAAATGCAGGGTATCTTTGCCTGGAGGAAATCATATTGCCTGTGCCACATCTGCTGTGTTTCTACATTAAAATGGATTGCAGTCATAAAATTTAAAAAATGCTTTAATGGCAGTTGAAACCCGTTACTCTTGTATGGATCATTTGTTGAAGGACATATCCATTAAGCAAAAGTGGACCTATATTTATATGTGGTTTGGTCTGTTCCATGTGTCAAGTTCTTTATAAAGTTCCCTTGTTGTTATATGACTAGTGCTCTAAACTGCAATGCTAGGAGCAGGCTGATACTTTATTATTTAGGTTATGAAATTATAAGCAAGTGCATTCCATTAGCTTGACATAGTAGCGGCAAATTCTGATTGAGTGTTTGAAGATGCCCATGAGTTTTATAACTACTGAACATGTGTTAGCAGTGGGGTATTTATTTGCTGAGGCTTGATTCTAAAAAAATCAGGTCCCAAGCAACCAGGCTCCTGCTAAATCTTGCTTGTTGAAATCTACCTTTGCAACCCAATGTTGTAGTTAACTTTAGGATTAGTAACACATTAAACTAGATTGTTAGAAAAAACAAGACAAATGGATTTACTCACTCTGTTTACAATACACCTGTTGCTCTTTTGTCCTGCTTTGTTACCAAGCTACTAATTAGCCAGCTGCAATGCAGGGTAGTTTTCTATGCTATGCTATGGCATTGACTTACTAACTGGTTGTTATTCTCTATCTATGTGTTCCACATTCATAGTGACATTGTTACTGCTTTGCTCTATTATTTCTACAGAGCAAACTAGTATGAATTTAAAAAGATGTTTTACAACTAACAAAATCGTTATTAATGAATTAGTCATTATTGCTTAGCTCATAAAGTCAATAATATTGTTGTAATCAATCCAGATTTTCTTCAGTTAAATTTATTTGAAGCTGGAATATGTCCCTGAAATCAAGTAGTAAGCATATTTGTTTTTAAATCACTGCGGCTCTAAAAATATAAATCTGTAATAATATAATTAGTTACGTAAGTCCCAGTAAATGAATTTTACACAGCTAAATGATCTGTCTTAAACAGCAGGTAACTACTGTTATTGTATTTCAGACAATTCCCTCAGTACAGGATTACAGTACAGAGCTTGCAAATCAACAGGTGTAACAAATGCCCATTGAACAAATGATGTAGGCTGGCATTCAGCTTAAAGGTAGAAAAAAAATGTGTGTACAAAAAAACAAAATAATGTTCTCCCCCACATTTGGTTTCCAATTCTGGTTTTGTTTCCACTTCATAGTGTTATATGAAATTTGTTTCATCAAGGTTTATAGCAATATATATATATATATATATATATATATATATATATATATATATATATATATATATATATATATATATATATATAATTTTTTTTTTTTTTTTTTTTTTACAAAAGACTGTTACAAGATTCTTCTAGTTATTTTCCACAAGGGCTTTTTGTGTCATCAGTGTGAATAAAATTTCGGGAGTGAGATTAATTTGATTATTACCTGTGCAAGCTTCCCTATTGGCAATTGCTTTGAGATGCGCTAGTTGGGTTAAGTCCTGCAACTAACAAGATGCATTGAGTCTGATGAGGTTTTCTTTTTAATGTGAGACTAATAATCAACTTAATCTCACTCTCTTACCTTTAATCTCACACTGATGATGCAAAAAGCCCTACTGAAAGCTATGCATTGTATTGTATACTACCTGATAGATTCCTGTACAAGATTACATTATATCTGGTGGATACCAGGATTTTATCTTTAGAAAAAAAAGGTTAAATGATGAAAAGTGTGTTTGTACCTAAAAAAGCACTAATTGTTTTTGTATAATCAAAAGGTGAACACTATGCCGCGAAGGCATTGTCAGGTGCTTTATGCATGCAAGGAAACACATTAGATGTTATTATTACTGTATATATGATGAGTGTGATATGGCTTTTCAAATTATGTCTATTTTCTAGGCAGGAGTCCAATTAAAATACAATATTAATATTATATATATATATATATATATATATATAGATATATATATACATATATATATATATATATATATATATATATATATATATATATATATAATAATAACCTATATATATATTATACAGAAAAAACTATGTTACGTCTTAGACTCATTTTGTTATCAACATCAGTGAGTCTGACTGTGCACTCACTGCAGCACTGTGTTTCCAGCAGCTGGCAAGCCATGCCCACATGTAAATAGTTGTTGCAATTTGGGGAGTGGGAGGTATTGTTGTTTGCAGGGGGATTATTGGGGTTTTGTAATGCATGTTTGTTAATGTTGCATTATGTTAGTCACCATAGGTAGTTGTTGGTATTCCTGTAGTGGGCTATGCTTTCCAGGAACTGTTGGCTGCTTTTGCCCTTCTCTTATTACACTATGCATTCCTTGTGGCTGTAAGGCTGAGAGCCTCTGCCTCCTTAGGGACTCAACAAAAGGATTACAAGAGTAGTTCCATTTTGTCCTTTCCTCTTCATTTACCTGTAGGTGGTGTCTTTGTAAAGACTGCTACAAATAGACATTGCAATACTCTCCAACTTAACTTTTGATATAAATTAAAAAAAATATGTGGCTGGACTATATTTCTACAATTAAATAGACACATTTAGAGCCAAGCTATGCCAAATAAGGAAATAATAACAGAGGTGCCGTCACAGATAAAAAAAAAATCGCAAATCTGCGTAGTCTTCCACTGTAGTAACATACCCATAAACATTAACCTTATCAAAACAGATAAAGTCATGTAACAATGGACAGATAATGATCTTCCATTATCTATACATTCTTTGGAATTAATTACGTTTTCTGCTATAGTGGGAATAAAGTTTGCTTGGGGAAAAAATGACTGTTTATATTTTTAAGCATGCAGTCATTAGGGTCTGCATGTGTACAAAGAAAAACTACATGGCCACATGGACTCAGGAAATGTGATGAGGGTTTGGTACACCAATCATTTCTGACCTAACAAACGTGGCATTTATTGTATGTTTAGAAATAATTGCCGGTGATTTAGAGGTTTTTAGTGGTTTTGTAAAATCTAATCTGTTTGGTGAAGAATATATTACTCTGTTTTACTCTGGTCATTAATAAACAACTGCAGGCAAGATTACACTTCTGTATGGGCTAAAGAGAGCCCACTAGTCATATACAGCCCTTTGATAGGAATGAAAGTAATGAATTAGAAATGCTTTTTATGTATTGTGAAAATCAGTTGTAAATTATCGGTCAGACAATTTACCAGTTTCAGTGTGCTACAGTATGTACACGTATGTTATAATTACCAAAGAAATAACATTTCTCAATGTATACATGTAGACACATTCCTGCATGCCTCAACACCCACTTTCTAAATCTAAAAATAAACCCTTAAATGGATAGAGTATAAAACCTGAGTATTTTCCTCAGAAAAGCTTTCAACATTTTAAAAGAAAAGACCTGTCTTTGGGTACAGCACTGACTGGCAAAACAAACACCCACATACCTGAACACACACACGTTTTGCAGGCTTGGCCTTTGATTTGTGTTGAACCTTTTGAAGGCTAGTGGACACTGGGCAGACTGCGATTTGAACATTAAACCTTAATTAACTTATTTGGATGCTTTCTTGTGTTTTCTGTGTAGTTGTCTCTGGTGCCTTTTTATATTACTGTTTAATCTTTTTCCTTCCTTAAGGCAGATAGACTGCCTTTTTTTTAAACAAAGGTTTATTAAACAGTGGCTGCCTGTTTACCTTGTATACTTTGTAATTGTATCTTGTAGCTCTGTTAGCTGCAGTTCTGTTCTTAATGATGTTTAGAAATCAGTTAGGCCTCTCAGAACCGGAGGACTTCCATTATTTAAAAAGGTTTGCATAAGTGTGCTGGAGATGTAACCTAGGTATTACTTATAGAAATTTGTAATTTAGCGAATAGGTAAGAATAGGTTTTGTTAAATATGTAAAGAATATGATATAGAATGCGATACCTTCCTCGTGTTCGGTTAAATTAAAGCAGATTTAATATAGTTTTTCATAATTGTGGATAACAGGTTTTAAATATAAGTCAACCTCGGTTAACTTGACTGGTGGATAACTTGACAGACAGTCTTGGTCCAGAATTAAAATATATAAAATATATGCATTCTGCCTCTAACTTGACAAGTATTACGGATATCAAAGGGATAAAAACTATTAAAAAGACTAGTGGATAACTTGACACTGTCGTTTCATTGACTGGCTACTTGACACTCTTGTTTCATGTGACTGACCTCTGACTGGAAACAGGTTGTTCATTCATTCGCAACTATCAAGTGCAACTGAGGTTATTCGTGATAACAAGTCTGATAGCAGACGTTTCAAAGTGCGTTTTTGCTTGTGAAACAATCGATGATGCTTGATTTCTGTGTGAAACTGTAAGTTGTTTATTTTTGTTTTTGTTCACTGAGTTAATTCTGTATAATGTACATGTGTTAACTTTTGCAAATTAGACAGTACAAGCCAATAACTAAAAGTTTAGTCAACAGTTTGTGGCTGGATTGTTTTTGTAAAAATAACGCTGTAGTTATTTTATTAATTCTTATTTCAATCGAACTATACAAGTTGTAACAAATTTGTAAATGAGTGTGTTATGTCTATTCAGATACCAGGCTATTTAGTAATGCATCTGAGTGAGGAAAAATACGATACAATCAACACCACATCTTACTGTAAGTCATCGAACCTGTTTGCTGTGATATGAAATTGTATTGAAAGACAATTACAAGTACTACAACATACTAACATAATGCTATTGTAGCCAGCAATCAGTGAAAGAAACCCATCTGCAGACAGATGTTTGTGAAATCAATCCAGGTAACATTTATTATTGTGTCTCCCGGATATACAGTAACTTGATTATGCCTTTTCCGATTATACAAACAGGAATATGAATTGATTACACGCTTGTACTACAACCATAACCTCCACCACCCCTGCAAGCCTTACTGCACATAACCATCACTCTCTTAAAGCTACAGCAGCTCAATTATAAATCAGTAACATAAATATAACAGAAACTGTAGGTGCGTTTACACTGGCACTAATATTCCGGATGGAGAGGATTCTGGTCAGTTTTTGCTAGTGTAAATGCTACTGAGCACGTTCTGGAATCCGTCTTCTTATCCTCTCAAATGTTGAGTTCGTATTCCAGACTGAAAGGTCAAGAGGATGGATTCAGGTCACTTTTTTTCAGTGTAAACGCCCTGAGGACATATTCTGAGATTGCAGAACAATTCCAACTCATAGCATCTAAAAACGTAAGTGTAACACATGTCTATATTTTTTATGTTTAGTATTGATAACATGTTTGATGTATCAATTAACAATAGTGGCTGCATGTTTTTGTTTTTTGTTATGTATTTTACATTTTTCAATGTGTAGCGACAACTGACTAAATCTAATTGTTTTGTATTACAGATTTCGGAAATAATGTGTGAAGGACGCTTGTGCAACTTCACTGATGAAGAAAGCAGGGTTTTAATATCTATCTGGAGCAAAGACAGGATCCAACGAGCACTAAATGGGCAGCGGAAAAATCTGTCACTACAGCAAGGCGTCAGTTTCTTTTTTTTTTCTTTCCCCCTCAAAATCTGCTCCTGAGAGAAGTATTAATCACATATTAAATGAAAGGCTTACTACAGAGGCTGCTGAACAGAATGTAAAATAAACAGCTTTCAGAAAACAAACCAGAACATCGGCACAGACAAAAACAATTCCTGTCGGTTGTAGCCAAGTCAAATCAGTACTACAGGTATGATCTACTGCCACCTCGCTTCAAACAACCTGCTGCTTACTTTTTAAATGCACTTAGAATTTTAGTCCTGAATAGGCACTTTGTCTTTGTTTTGACTTGGTACTAATAAAATAAATTATTTGTTATATATTAATCTGCAGGTGCAGAGCGTGTTCACGTGCACAGCACACACCCAAATTGTTACAGTGTTAGCTACCAGGTGTAAGGCCGCGTCTAATAGAGCATAAGAGGGAAGGTGCGTGTGCTCTTCGGGGTTCTTGGGGTTCTGTGTTGGTGTGTTCTGTGTCTAACTGCCTTAATAAACAACGATTGATTTTGTACGGTTCTCCTTGTCTGGGATCTCTTATTTCTGGACCCAAAATACACAACATTATTGGATGGGACAAATAACATGACAATGAACGTGCTGCATATATTGCCTTTATCAAAGTATGCCAGATGCCCTCGGGTAACCAAGTTTCGGGACTGTCTCTAATCAATTTCCACATCTGTATAACTTGGCAAAGCTTTGCCTTACTCTTCCAACCAATTCAGTGGATGCAGAACTTGCAGTCTCAATGTATGGGCAAATCCACACCAGGCAGAGAATGTTGGCAGCAACTGCAGGGGGAGGTTGCATACTTGCCTTTAACAAATCACAGCACTGTGTTTTAGTAAGGAAGCAAGTACCAGAATTTTTAATCTTTTATAGTGTTCTGAAATATTGTCTACTTTGGTTTATTAAATTTTTAGACAGGTCAGCGAAACGTCCGCGAAATCCTAATTCCATAATTAATCCATTATTCCATAACCTACCCTGGAAAAATGGGTAAATTTACTGCGATTTAAGTAGACCCGTTATAAAATGTATAAGGCTTAAAAGCAAATAAATGGGGGAGATGTGTGTCTGATTGTTTGGAATGTCGCAATTAATTTGTTTATTTGATTTACTCTTATTTACATGTTATTAACAATGTTTAGTTGCATAATACATTTAAAATAAAATGTAAAGAAAAAAAAAACGTTATAACATTCCAAACAGCAAACACTAACTACAGTGTATACACACACACACACACACACACACGCACGCACACAAACACACTGTAATCAAATTACTAAGCCAGACAGTTTTTCAGACAAACACGTATTTCAATATAAATTTTCTGATATCGTTTGAAAGAAATACCTTGAATAACCTTGTTTTTTTGTGCACAGTTTTTTTTTTTGCTAGCACACTCAGGTAGCCCCTGTGTTATACGATACAAAGTCAATAAATCTGTGTTTCTATCTGAAGTACCTTAATCCACCCCTTTAGCTACTTACCTTAATCTGTTCTGACACTATTCTGCATCAGTCATTGTAACATCAAATTCTGTGCTTTTTTCTCCTTAGTGCCATTCCGTGTGCACTTTCATACTTCATTCACCCACACTCTAAGTAATGCTACATAAGCAAGTATAGCACAGTAAAAGCAAGTAAAACTTTTATTTTTTATGTACACCCACAGTAACTGACTTTGGTCTTCATACATCCTTGAAGTCCCTCTTATGTGAACTTATAAATAAGAGAAATGCACTTTCACTCAACATGTAATATGTAATCCCTTGAGTGACATATATATATATATATATATATATATATATATATTGTGAAATTCTTCTTGCTTCTGGTTGCACTCTATGACTGTATAATATAGTCTTCCAAACACTACCAGGAGTGTTTAAATAACAAACACTGACAACAGTAGTACAGTTACCCTCCGTGGGTTGTATTTATTTTTGAAAACAAAAATCAAATAAACAAACAAACCCTAATACATCAATCCATGGCAACCCATTTACATTAATTTATTAACTGTGATTTTACTTTTAAACACATTACATTATTTCACAGTTTGTTTATTACCCAGTTGGTTTATATTGTCTTCATATTTTATTATTTTAGTTTGCTTTGAAACCATGACCACAACCATTACCCAGATGGAGTGTACATTCATTACAGCCACGACCCCACGGCTGACCAGTTTTGCTCCGGAATGTACACTCCATCACATACTCCCCCCCTGCCGCACGATCCTGTGGGGTCGGGCATAACAATTTTCGGTTGTCATAGGGAATCTTGACAAAAAGTCTCTCTCTCTCTCTCTCTATATATATATATATATATATATATATATATATATATATATATATATATATATATATATATATATGTATATATATATAATTATTTTTTCATGTCATGTCAGGATGTAAAACACTTTAAACGGACAGAGCTGAGTGACGGAATTGGTTCTGGCATGAGCAGAGAACCAGAGTAACGCACCAAAGGACAACTTCAGTCCAAGGTTAACAATCACTGAATGGTATGCTTTCACATTAAGCAGCCATCGACTAAACAGATCTAGCCATGCTACAACAGGAATTCAATAGAGCAGGTCATTAGTCAACAAACCAATACAACAGAATGAACTAATTGTAGGGGGCACTCCCAGACAAATCATTAAAGCAATTAAGAAAATGTTATTAGATGTTTTTGTCGCTGGCTGGCTGGCAAGGGAGGGGAAAATCAGCTGGATAAATATAGTCAGATTGGATTTTCTGGACACAGGGTGACAGTTTGGAAACCAAGCCAGGGAGGCAGAGGCTATATTTTTTTATCCAGGCAAATCCAACTGGCGTCAAGTTATCAGCTGCTGGAAAAGCTCAGAATTTTTGACAAAGAAAGTGCTATCCCAATTTGAAAGAGTTGATTTAAGGTTTTCTTCTATTGCTGCTCTGGGGAAAAAAAACAAACACTATAGGCAATGCATGTGTCTAAACCAGGAAAAAGCACAAGCAGAGAGTATCAGTGCTATCGGAAGCTTATGCCTCTCCCAGAAGTGTAATCTGTTATGTAGTGTTGAATGAAGAACCATATAATGAGGACAGATATGTGCTGCACAGTAGACTTTCACACTGCAAGAAAGCCCATGTGATTAAAAAAAAAAAAAAAAAAATAGCACAAGGCAGAACCTGAAATTGAAACTGAATATATTTTTAAAAGAATTGTACAAAGCAGAACCCCTGGGAGCAAAATCATACAATACCCTTGACATCACCTTTCCTATTGTATACCATATATTCTATGCAGCAATTTATTATATTGTCATTCTTTGTAGGTGTAAATCTTTTTGTGGTGCCTTATCATGACTACACTTGCTGTTTTTCAGTTTTTTTATTTTTTGCTGAACAAGTAAAACTTGCCCTCTTGAGTATTTAAAAGCTGTTGGAAATAGTTTAGAGTAGTGGTACTCGTTTGTGGCATGTTTTCCAGCCATTCCTTTATTAGTAGCACTTAAAATGATGTGCCATACATTACCATGTAATAACATAATAATAAGTGGCTAATCAGAAGGGAACGGCCTGTGCCTTGCTGTCAGTCATGTTACCAGTGCAATGCCAATCATTTTTAGCACTACCAGAGAAAACATTTATGATGTGCTGTATTTTTTCATTTCGAAGAGCACATTCCAGACATTCATGTATTTCAGTAACACACTCCATCCAATTGTTGTGTCACAAAGAGTGGCCAATAGAAATCCATTTAATTAACCTTAATTTAGTTTAATACAAAAGGCATGACATGGGCTAAGGCTAAGACACTTAAGGAAACTAGGTTTTTGACTGCTGCCCCCCGTCATTTTCTGCAAAAGTATCTATCCGACCACTGCAGACACCACTGCATTTTATTATTCAAAGACTATATTATGTTTTTTATATATATATTGTACCCACACACACATATATATATATATATATATATATATATATATATATATATATATATATATATATATATATATATATATATATGTGTGTGTGTGTGTGTGTTGTGTGTGTGTGTGTGTAATTTACAGTTATCAAGTAGCAAAAAATGTAAAACATAAATGGTTGAGATTAAAATTCAAGAATGTAGTCTGATAGTATTAGACACAGAGCAACAGAGCAGCAGTTATATCTACAAATCCAAAGGTTTCCCTTTCAAGTATGAAATGTACCCATTACCATATGGGTATTTAACTCCTAAAGACTCGAAACCTGAATAAGATATACCAAAGCTACTCAGGGAGCCTGTGGGGCTGTCATGCCCCGCCCCCCGAGGGTACAAGAGAACTGTGCTCACAGATCTTAGCGCCATTTTTCCTTTCAAGACTGCTATATATTTAATTTATTGTGTTTTTACACAAATTATATGTGATATTAAAATAACTGTTGTAATAGTCTTAACTAATTACACATATTTTGTGTAGTCTGTTGCTTGTTAAGTTGACCTGTCTGAGGTTGAGGATCGGTCTGAGGCCACCATCCCGCTTGGGCACTAGGAAGTATCTGGAGTAGAACCCTTCCTCTAAGGGAGGTCAACCTGTATCTGAACCGAAGGAGGTTCAAAATATTGATGATGCAACAGCTGTTACAGCCAATCTGGTCAGACGACTGATTCACCACGCTGGATTTCAAAGACGCCTATTTCCACATCCGCATGAAACCAGCGCACAGGAAGTACCTGCGGTTCACCTTTCAGGAAGTTCTGTGTCTTGCCATTTGGCCTCTCCCTAGCTCCCCATGCCTTCCCGAGGTGTATGGAAGCTATCCTGGCCCCACTGAGACTCAAAGGCATCAGAGTGCTTAATTATCTGGACAACTGGCTCATCTGTGCCCAGTCCAGCACAGGCAGAGGCCCATACGTAACTTGTTACGTTCAACAGTTGGACCTTACTGTAAATCATGTGAAGAGCCAGCTCACACTTTCTCAGACAGCCTCCTATCTAGGAGTTGGACTTGGACTCCAGGTCCTTGTTTCTGCTCTGTCGGACGGCAGACTGCAGATAATAGCCACCTATTTGGAGCTCTTTCAGCACAACAGAGCGCTCACGGTAGTGACGTTCCGGAAACTTCTGGGCTTGAAGACACAGTCTCAGGCCTTCAATTGGGTCTCCTGCACATGCACCCTCTGCCGCCCTGGTTCAACAGAAGGATTTTTCAGCCTGATTTGAACCGTGACTGCCTATTGACAGTGTCTCATCATAGTCAAAAGGCTCTCTCTTGGTGGAAACAGTTGGCTCACCTACGCCTTGGGGTAGCACTGGGCAGTTTCTCAAAGACAGTCCTCAGCGTCTCAGAGTGCAGGCTTCACCCAATGTGGTAAGTCTCATTTGGGAGAAGTTCGGGAGAGCAGGGATAGATCTTGTTGCCTCCCAGGAATCAACCCACCGTCCCCTCTAGTTCTCCATACGAGAAGGGGAACCACTGGCAACAGATGCCTTGGCACATCAGTGGCTGAGGCAACTATTATATGCCTTCCCATCGCCCACCCTGCTCCCACTGTGTCTGGAAAAAATCAGGCAGGACCAGGCAAAGGTGCTCCATAGCCCTTTATTGGCCCAGAAAACTGATGTAGCTCTTGAGTACCAGCTGTATAGACTGCCACCGTGCCACGACCTGCTCAGTCAGGCATGGGGGACCTTATGGCATCCCGACCCATCGAGCCTGCAGCAAACATCTGCACATCCGAAACGTTGTGTTTAAATGAACATTTAAATATAAAAGGGTTTATACTTTCTAACTTACCACATGTAAAGCACTACTTCAAAAAATGAAATATTATAATAAAATAAACATTTCAAAATAAACTAGTGGGTAAACAGGTATATGTACATACTAAACTGTAAAAACGAAAGTAACATGTTTTCTCTTGCATGTGTCACTTGGTGCAGCACTCAGTATAGGTTGAATTGCAGCAGCCTACTTCTTTTCAGCTTTCTGATCAAAATCCTTCTACCAAAGCGCTGTGGTTAGATTCAAGACAAACTCTTTCCTACTGATATTTTCTTTGTACAAAACAAAGGAACTGATGGCTGCCAGGTCCAGTAGAGATAACAACAGGCTTGTGTATATACAGTGGCTTGCAAAAGTATTCAGACCCCTGACCAATTCTCTCATACTACTGAATTACAAATGGAACATTGAACTTTCGTTCTGTTCGATATTTTACTTTAAAGCACTTAAACTCTAAATCAGTTATTGTAAGTTGACATTGGTTTTATGTTGGGAAATATTTTTAAGAAAAATAAAAAACTGAAATATCTTGCTTGCGTAAGTATTCAACCCCCACACATCAATATTTGGTAGAGCCACCTTTCGCTGCAATAACAGCTTTAAGTCTTTTGGGGTAAGTATGTACCAGCTTTGCACACAGTGTCGGAGTGATTTTGGCCCATTCTTCTTGGCAGATTTGCTCCAGGTTGTTCAGGTTGGTTGGACGACGCTTGTGGACCGCAATTTTCAAATAGTGCCACAGATTCTCAATGGGATTTAGATCAGGACTTTGACTGGGACACTGTAGGACATTCACCTTTTTGTTCTTGAGCCATTCCAATTTTGCTTTGGCCTCGTGCTTGGGATCATTGTCCTGCTGAAAGGTGAATTTCATCCCAAGCTTCAGTTTTTTTAGCGGACTGAAACAGATTCTCTTGCAGTATTTTCTTGTATTTTGCTCCATCCATTCTTCCTTCAATTGTAACAAGATGCCCAGTCCCTGCTGATGAGAAGCATCCCCACAGCATGATGCTGCCACCACCATACTTCACTGTAGGGATGGTGTGTCTTGAGGCATGGGCAGTGTTAGGTTTGCGCCACACATAGCGATTTGAGTTTTGGCCAAAAAGCTCTATCTTGGTCTCATCTGACCACAAAACCTTTTCCCACATCGCAGCTGGGTCACTCTCATGCTTTCTGGCAAACTCCAGATGTGCTTTCAGATGGTACTTTTTGAGTAATGGCTTCTTTCTTGCCACCCTCCCATACAGGCCAGTGTTATGCAGAGCTCTTGATATGGTTGACTGGTGCACCATTACTCCACTCCCAGCCACTGAACTCTGTAGCTCCTTCAAAGTGATTGTTGGCCTCTCTGTGGCTTCTCTCACAAGTCTCCTTCTTGTTTGAGAGCTGAGTTTTGAGGGACAGCCTTTTCTTGGCAGTGCCTGGGTGGTGTGATGCAGCTTCCACTTCCTGATTATTGATCCAACTGTGCTCACTGGGATATCCAAACACTTGGATATTATTTTGTACCCTTTCCCTAATCTATGCATTTGTATTACTTTATCTCTAACTTCTGTAGAATGCTCTTTGGTCTTCATTTTCCTTCAGATTCACAGCCTTACCAATGATCCTTCAACAGTGGGGTTTTATCCAGAAAATGTGACAGCAACTTTAATGGTTCACAGGTGGAGGCCAATGGTAAGGTAATTGTGTCCTCGTTAGGGCAATTTCTTTCATCGGTGCAAACTGGCAGCTTCCACAGCACAGGGGTTGAATACTTATGCAAGCAATATATTTCAGTTTTTTATTTTTCTTAACAATATTTCCCAACATAAAACCAATGTCACCTTACTATAATTGATTTTGAGTTTCAGTGTTTAAAATTAAAATATCAAACAGTACGAAATTTCAATGTACCATTTGTAATTCAGTAATATGAGAGAATTGGTCAGAGGTCTGAATACTTTTGCAAGCCACTGTGTGTGTGTATATATATGAATATTGTAGGTTATATTCAAAATGAAAACATGTATGGTAAAAGCAAGCCAAAATTACTGCTTTGGCAATTCTAGGTGGGTGGGATTATAAAAGCCTTATTTTTGTGATCCTGCCTTTCAAACGCAGTCAGGGTGTTTAATACATATATTTAGGAAAAGTCATAAATGGACAACAGCATAACTTTCAGACATGCAGAGTAATTTTAAATATGAAAACCTCAAACCATCAAATTCACTGCCATGGCAGTTTTAGTGTTAATGTACTCATGAACCCTCCATTTGGTCACTTGCATTCAGCTGAGCTGAAATTTATATCATTTAAAGCGGCTTTCTTGTTTGCTATCACCTCCACAAAGCGGGTGAGTGAGATGCAGGCATTCTTTATAGCGAAAGCCTGCTTAATCTTTACAGAGGCCAGGACAAAGGTCACGCTCCGTACCAATCCTGCCTTTTTTCAAAGACTATCTTGGAGTTCCATGTCAACCAGTCTGTGAAATCTAGTCTGACAGAGAGTGACAGCTCCATATGCTCTGCCCAGTGTCGGCCCTGGCGTACTACTCTGACAGGATGAAAAGTTGGAGTCAGTCCAATTTTTCTCTGCTATGGGGCAAAGTCCCATGGTCAAGCCCTGTCCAAGCAGCATCTGTCCAAGTAGATAGCAGACACAGTCAGGACTGCCTTTAAGCAGGCCAACTTGCCACCACCAGGGACATGGCATCTTTGTGGGCTTTGTTCCAGGGTTCATCTGTCAAGGCTATTTGCAGTGCAGCAGTGTGGGCTACTCCCAATACCTTCACTAGGTTCTACAGACTGAATGCAGCTTCCCAGTCGACCCTTACAACACAGGCATAGAAGTGAGTTTCTCCTTCAATTTTTTTGCCAGAGATGCTGTTACTGGTGTTCCATAAGGTAATGCACAGGGCAGCCTCTTAGCTTCACCATGTAGCATTCCAGTCGTTCGGCAATATTGCCCTTGAGACGGCTTTGGTACACTAACCCATACAGTATCGGCTACACTTGAAAGGGAACATTAGGTTATTATCATAACCTTGGTTCCCTGAAATAGAAATGTAACCATAAACCTTCAAAGTTGCTGCGTCCTTAGAAGGTAAATGCCCATATAGTAATGGTTACATTTCTCTTTCAGGGAACCAGGGTTATGATAATAAAAATGGTTTAGTCTAATCTAGAACTGAAATGTTCATATGCTTCAAGCATTGTATCAATTTCATATAGCTATTTACCTATACAAGATTGTGGAAGGCCTCAAAATAACACACAGAGAGTGCAGTTTCAGGTAAAGAGCTAACCGAAATGTATTTACACACAATCATCAAGGATAGACAGAAGTTTAGTTTGTTAGTTTACACATATGTAGCTGTGCTTCTCCGGTCCCCGGGACACTGCCTTGACTGGCTGCCCCTTTTGTACCCCTGGATTGGGCTGTCATCCCATTACCTGGGATTGAAACCAGGTGTACCTAGTTCCCCTACCCCAGTCTCCTAACAGGCAGGCTCCTACGGAATATTAAGCCTGTAGTTACCAGAGCCTGCTGGGTGGACAGGTTCCTCCTGGAAGGTGAACTTTTCAGTGCATGAATTTCATATACACTGCCACAAAGATAAATTAATTAACCCTTTTTATATAACAGGTCAATACACTGATAACGAAAGTATTGTTTTTTTATATCTGACCTAATAGGCCCATTGTGGGTTTTGAGGTACAGTAAACTCCTGCTAATTCAAACCAGTTGGTGACCGGATCTTGTTAAAATTTGTGATTGGTTTTGAGTTCTGATTGCAATCTGTACCATATTGGAATAATTTGTCCAGTGTGTAAAATACTGATATGTTTTCTGCAACTTTAATATGCTCTAAAACATTTTTTAAGTACATTTCAAACAACTACCTGCACTATACTATAAATGCGCAGGTCAATGTTGAAAATTTAATTTCTACAGATGCTCTCCATCTTTCATTATAATAAGGTGGTTCTAATTATCAGTCAATTTGGAGAAGGGTCCAGATTAGAGAGAGTATATTGTATTGTAAATACATATGCAGAGCCTCATCCCCAATATTCACCTACAGAATGTTTAGTTTTTTTTTTCAATAAAATCCATGGAAGTTTTAGACACAGCCTGCTACGTAATTTATTTATCTGTAAGGTTTCGAACTTAATGCAGCAAGAACAGCTGTTATAAAGTTAAATCCTTGCTGGAGGCCCTTCAGAAAGAATAGGTAGATAAGAACCACATTATAATCCCTCTGTTCAGCAAGCGAGGATTAATTTCAGAATGGTCTGCACAAGATCATCATATCCTCTAGTGGACCAGAAGCAACTGAAACAACAGAACTTAATTAATTTGGGCTCATGTTGATCGTTCTAGTCCTCAGAAATTGTGTAAATTAATCATCCAGCTTGACTGTTATAAAATGAGACTGCACGTTAAAAAAAACCGCAAAGGCAGCACCACAACTTGGTTATGAATATCAGTGAGCTAAATGTATTTGTACTTTGTCTTAGTAAGTGCAATTCAGTGCTGTTTAATTAAGCCAAAACAAGAAAAGCAATCTGTTGACTACTTAAAAAATCCTTGTTTACTGCTGAATTCAAAATTAGATTTTCTTTTTTTTCAGTTGACATTATTAGGCTGGATTTTGTTGACAGCTCAGTAAGAATGATTGGATTGTTGTTATCAATTTGGTTCTAAAGGTAGTATTGAATTATATGACATAGTTACTGTGGAATACATAATCAACTGAAGCCTTTCAATGAAACTGCCAGCTGTTACGATTTAATACCACCTGACAGATAAAATTAAAAACAAAAAATACTAATACATTTGGACATTTTGAAACTTCAAAAGAGCTGAAAGCATACACATATCTTGTTGGCAGACATGAGTTACAACATGTTTGATTTCTTAATACTGTCATAATGTGATAACAACGTATATAGGAGATTTTGTAGTCCAGTGATTAAAACCCCAGCTCAGCCATTGACTCACTATGCGACCCTGAGCAAGTCACTTAACCTCCTTGTGCTTTGTCTGGCGGAACCTACCCAGTTCAGGACCCAGTTTCATGCAGGTCGGCGACACGTTTCACACTGCTTTTGATAAAGCAGGGTTGTCCAGGGTGACAGAGGCAAGTACACAATGCACGTATGAATGCCACGGAAGCAGCTTGTTACAGACACTTCTGTTCAAGTTTCTCTGGATTGAAAAAAAAAAATGTTTTCAGGGTCAATAGCATTATCTTCACAATTTGTTGCAAAATACAACAGACTCCCTCCTTTGTGATCAGCTTAATATATAAAAATAAATGAAGTTTCTGTTTGACCATTTCAATTTGAAAACAGTCTGAAGGTCTCCCTCTGTTAGGACCAGTTCTAAATAAAGGCCATTTTACTCCATTTGATGTTCGCAATTGAGAGATTCCACTAAAATATTGTATTACGGAACCTAAACAGATGTGACAAAATCATTTTGAGAAGTTTAAGAATGGTGTCAATTAAACAGTTGTTAATTACTGAAGATGGTGTCCATTTTTCTTGATCTGTGTGTGGGTAATTGATATAATAAAGGTTAATGGTCCCTATAGAGCACCAGCAAGGTAAGTATTCATTTATCATGTTACAAGTTCTTATATGTTGCCATGGAAACAGAATGTTACATTGAAAATAATATATTCCTATAATATACAAGTTTCTACGTTTTATAAGAAAAGTTCCTGGTCAGCAGCTTTAGTTAAAAACAAACGGTTGCCATTATCACCTCCACCATCATCACTGTCGCTACAACAAGCACAGTACAATGGAGAAGAAATAATAAATTCACAATAATGACATTCGAACCAAACGATGCCGAGAACTCGGAAACAATGAGGTTCAGACCAATAACAGAATAATTTAATGTTATGTTTTTAAAAGAGCAAGACAATGAACATTTGTGTTCAGTGGGAGAAATAAAAGAACACCAGATACCTGAAAAAGACAGACAAATAGCTTTCGAATTTCACTGTCGGTAAAAAATTGAAATGGGGAAGACTTTTGAACAATGTCTTTATTTAGAATTTATTATTTCTTCTCTGTTGTACTGTGCTTTTTGCAGTTATTGTGGCAGTGGATTGTTTTTAAATGTTACTTTTGTATGGTTCTCAAACTTTTTGAACTGCACACCTCTTCCACTGGCTTCTTTGTATATCACAGCTGTTTCTTTTGCACGAATCAGCCACCAATCCCTCGTAATAAGAGCAAACTTAACACTGCAAATAATAGTTTACCGATTGTCTCCAAATCTTAATAATGTGCACACCATGTAGTACAGTGATAAACAACGTACATCTACAGATGGTAGTGAACTTCGTTCAATAATATGCATGCTTAAACAACACCGGTCAGATGATTTAGAAACTTTAATGTGTGCGGTAATTTATCATACCCTAATATCTGTTATTGTGTGATAATATATCTGACCCATACATTATTCAAAATTATAATATGTAGCGAGCCCAGATATTGATGTGCTACGGCCATCTGAAATGTCTTTGTTTCAAAAAGTTTGTATCAGATGGAAATTATGTCACATTAAAATGTGCTTTATTAGGCTAGAAAAATAACTGTTGGGCTTTAAGCACATGTAGTACTTGTCATTACATTTCTCTGTAATCTTTCTGAATTGATGCTTAGTATTTGTCCAATATCTCACATCACAATGCACTAGCAGGAATTATTATTATTTTTTTTTTTCTTTTTTAATTTTTATACAACTTGACGTAAATGTCCTGATTGGCTAGACTGTCTTAGGTACAAAAAACTGAAAAATCACTTGCAGTGAACATTCTTAACAAATAAAAACCACTTTAGAAAGAAATCATAACAGGTGCTACATATAAAATAAGCTAAAATATATAATTCAACATCATTTGAAATATTCATACCATGTGGTGTCTTATACATATTAATTTAAGGCAGAACATTATATTGCAAAGACTGTGGCAGATCTAAATAATAAAGGAGCCAGAATTACAGTGACAAAGTATTTGAGAGTAGAAGTTGCTGTTAATTATCAGCATAGGTGTTGATTTAGTGGGGGGGGGGGGTCTTTCTATAGACTGCTGTTCCCCACAGTTGCCCTGACTTTTACGTAGCAGCATTGCACTGAAGCATATGGACAAGGGATACTTGTTTAGATATCCAGGAAGGATGTTACTCTAGTCAAGAAAGTACAACACTGTTTATTGTTATGTCAGTATGATTATTATACGGTTTACATTTAGTTATTTTTGGCTTTGTAATGCTGTCTGATTAGCAAATGCATATAATAAGTTTTACATTTGCTATGTGATGTGAAAACGATGAGCACCAGCAAGGCACCAGTTTCATGTTTAAAAAAAACTTTCAATATCAATTCTATTAAATAGGCTAGAAATTTGTTTGGTATTGAATTGGTTACAATAGAGTCATGCACTAATCATATCACCAGGCTTTCGTTCATTCTGCCCTGCCACTGCCTCTGTATGTCAGTGTTTTCTTTGTGGTTTCAGCCAGTCTAATAAATGTGTTCTATTGCGCTAGACAAGTTGTTAAATTGCCTTCACTGTTTTTGAGTCAAATGTATGCAGAGAAGCACAGTGGGTATATTGATGGCATCAGGCCCGTGATTCAAGGAGATGTTGGTAAAGGAATGTAAACACTGTCATGCAGTGGAATTCTAAGTATCTCAATTTTTAGAAGACATGGTTTAATGGCCTCTGTTATGCTTCCTGCTTGCTGTCCCCAAGGCACCCACTGGCCTTATCAAACAGTCCGAACAACTTTCAGATGTGCCAGTAAAAGCAAAGCTTCCAGTCAGCTAAAGAAAGGCTGTCATTCGTGAGCACTCTGAACCATGCTAATGTGAAGTTAAAGGCACGCTGCAAGGCTATGTATGAATTATAAACACGTTTTTTTTTTTTTTAAGACCTGAGATACAATGAGTTTCCACCTTACTGCTAGAAACTGCTTTTTTGTTAGGCCTACCCAGTGTTGGCAGGGTATTTAGTAGAGCATAGAGCTACAGGAAGATAGCCACAACTAGGGGGCTCCCAAGTGGCACATCCAGTAAGGTGCATCATATGGAGCACAGGATGGGCCCCAAAGCCTGGACAGCACCAGTTCAAGTCCAGGCTATTCCACTGCCAACAATAAGCTCCCAGGGGGCAACACTCAGCCAATTGTGTGCCACCCCCCCTGGGAACTCCCATCCACAGTCAGCAGTGGAATAGGAGAAATGTTCAAAATGTTTACCAGTAATAATTATTCATTAGGTTCATGTTGGGGTTTCAATAAGGATAGGTTATTAAAATTAAACAATACAAAACTACAATAGTAATTCTCAGTTATTGCCTGGTTAACATCAAAAGTTACCAACTTTTCTTGTTACTGTGTTTAGACAAATTGTGTCAGTTAATTTTGCACATGCTAGTTTTTACTATAAATGCTTTGTAATTTTAAAAATGGGTCTAGCACACCTTTCCATTCCTGATGATTAGTTATTGCTTGAGAAAACTGAAGCTGATATATCACACAGGTGGGAATTTTCTACCAAAGTTGCAGACCGCATCAATTCAAGGAATAGGCACAAAAAAAGCAAAGAATTTGTTTGTTCATAAATTCATAAACATTGTGAAGGATGAGTCCACCTTGTCCATACAAAGGTTAAAGACTTGTTATTTAGATTTGTTATCCTGCATGTGTAAATCTTTTTTTCTTTTTTCAAAATGTTGACCAGTGGCAAACATATTCAGCTCATGCTTTTTAAGGGTAATTGTGACTGGAACCACTGCATCCTTCATCTTTAGCAAGTATAAGGGATGATCTAGAGAATCACAAGTGTCAGATAAGGTTCCACGATCAGACCTGGTCTGAATTATAAGAAAGATTTTGCCATCTTCTTCACTCCAAAGATTCAGATCACCGGCTGCTGTAGTTTAGAATGTACTTACTGCCATCTATTGGTGAGCTGAGGGAAATTCATTCTGTATTGCCTTTCTCTCTCTAGATCAGCATCTTTATGACACATTTATCCAACTATGGGAATGACCGACTGGGACTGTACACTTTTTCAAACTTGGCCAACTTTGTTCAGGGCTGGACTAACCTCAGACTACAGACATTGCCACCGTTTCAGCTGGCTCACAAATACTTTCAGCTCTTCCCTGAGCAACATGATCCAATCTGGCAGGTATGTAGTTTTATACTTTAGGTCTGCAATGCTTGACAGTGAATTCATTTATTGAGTGCATTGGGGAAAATAATATAAGCAATAGTGTCTATGGGACAAAGTGACTACAGGTCATTTTTAAATAAATCTGGAGAGGTACATGACATTCTTCAATAAGTAATAATAAGGTAGGATAGGGGTAAAATCAGCAGTGATGTTGTCCAGGTTTTTCTGGAATGTGATAATACCTTCAATCATCACTCTGTGAAAGTATGTCAGATCTGTTGCCTTGCACAATATGACTTAAAATGACAAGGAGGTTCAGTTTTTCTATATTACAATTATCATTTTGCTTAATAGATAAATAATGTTGCAAGGGACAGATAGTTTACACACATGTGCATGCTACATAGTGCAGGTGTTTATATTTCAATTAAATATGAGCTTTATAACCTCATATTTCATTAAGAGTGCAGAACAAAAGCATAAAAAACGCAAGATAAAATGATTTAATAAGGGCTTGTAGGGATTATATCACATACATTTTCATTATCTTGTGTTTTTACCTGTATGACATCCTGTTATGTGTTCTGTATCTTTCTCCTATTGTTGTTTGTGGTGAGATTGACAGGGTGTTTATTTACCAGGCTTACAAACCATTATTATTATTATTATTATTATTATTATTATTATTATTATTATTTATAATTCATATGTTATTGCTTTGTAATATACAATCTAATAATAATACATTTTTCACTTAATCTGCCTGCATGCAATCAATACATATTAAAGTATATCACAGTGTTTCACAAATGTTACAGTCAATATTTAACTATGATATGCTCCTGGTATTAAAGAAGTTGGAACAAAGGTAAAGTGGTCACAGTAATAGGATATGATAACTTTGGGTAGCTCATATATAAATACATCTAGGTACAGTATATTTATATAATTTAATTAAAATCCACTTCCATGAAATAAGAGGATGCTCTGTTCCATATTTCAGTAAATTTTGAGTTCTCATCTAAAAAAGCAAAGCTCACTCTTTCCAAGGTAGTAACATCCAACACTGAGGGGTCAGTATCCTTCCAGGAAGTTAGTGTAATTATTTTAGCTATGAGGAATAGAGTAAGTATTAGTTTAGACCGTGGTTTACTAACTTGAAGAGTAGATCTGTCTCCTAAAATTGCAACTCAAGGGTTGCAGGGGATATGTATTTTTAAACTATTAGAAATATGCCTAAATATTATGGTCCAGTAATCATGTAGTTTACCACAACTCCATAACATATGGAAAATGTGTCTTTTACCAGAGTCACTTATAATTATATACCGAATTGATCTTAATTTGGCATTGGTTGAAGAAAATGTTATATTTGTATTGATATTATTCCAGGATGACACAATTATTGATGGTCCTAACTCTCCTATTTTGACTTTAAACTATTATTACTGTATGAAAAATTCTCTTTAAATAATGTGTATAATTTGGATACAAAACCATGGGAATTGATTTAATAATCTTCAATTTAGTTAGACTAGGAGAGCAAAATTGAAGGATTAGATTGGCTAAAGATTTTTTGATATGATGGCAAATTCTAGTTTCTCCAATTGGAATATGGCATCTATCCTTTAGGGATCTCACATTTTCTTCAGACAAATCACCCACCTTACTGATTTGTGTATTAATTCAAGTGAGGTTAAATAAAGGTTTCTCATTATACAAAATACTTGGGTTATTCTGTAGTCCCGAACTGAAATTATTTTAAAGTCCTGTGAGGCGAGAGTGTATTAAATGGAATGTCCAGACAGTAATTTATGTGTACAGAAATAAAATAATTTATTTTTATTTTCTATACACAACAAAAGGATTAAATAACAAACGAAAAACAAAATGGTGTGAGGGAAGGAGTGCAGGGGTGAAATCCAAAACAAACTGATGACTCGTCTTTAATTTGTCTTCGTGGTGACCATAAACAAAAAAAAAGACAAAAGAAATGTTAGTATTTCAAAAATCCCGCTGCACAAAACCAGTCTCTCCCTTCACCCGTTACTCCTCCTACTTTACTTTCGGACCAACCCCGAACATAGTAGTACGTTCCCTTTAGTATGTAATGTCCCGCCTCTGTAGTCAGTGGAACACCAATCCCCAACCGACACGTGTCCTTCTCCTTCACTTGACTCCAGTGGCTGGAAGTTACATACTCGTACTTCCGCCCCTCACCAAGGTGCCGCCCCTCAAAAGATGACTTTTGCCATGGTCACGAGATCTTGGTAAGGGAAGTCCCGAGTTGGTTTGATGCCATCTACTGTCGGGAGGCTGAATCACAGACCGAAACCCCTTTGACTCATCACATATCCCACCCCTCAGAGTGGAGCCGAAGGAACACTCGGAAACCTCTAACCCTTCCCTTTTACCTCCCTCCCGGGAAAAAAAATCAGCATTTTGATGTAACTTACCCGCACGATACCTTATTTGAAAGGCGAAGGGTTGGAGCGCCAGGTACCACCGCGTAATCCTAGCGTTTGAATCCTTCATCGTGTCTAACCACTTTAAAGAAGCGTGATCTGTGATGAGTACAAAGGGTCGTCCCAGAAGATAGTATTTTAAAGATTCCACTGCCCATTTCACTGCCAGGCATTCTTTCTCCACTACCGAATACCTCTGTTCTCTGGGCAGTAACTTCCGACTGATGTATAGTATCGGGTGTTCTATACCATCTCTCTCCTGGGACAGAACCGCCCCCAGACCAGTCTGCGATGCATCTGTCTGCAGGACGAACTCTCGGCTGAAATCCGGGCTTATTAATGCTGGGGCCTGACTCAAATTAGTTTTAATAGATTCAAAGGCTGTCTGACACTCTGCACTCCACTTAATTTTATTTGGAGCGTTCTTTTTAGTGAGATCAGTGAGAGGGGCGGCTATAGTGGAAAAGTGTGGAATAAAGCGGCGGTAATAACCAGCCAACCCTAACAGTGATCTCACCTGGGTTTTCGTGGTAGGTACCGGTGAATCCAACAAAGCCTGGACTTTTGAAACCAACGGTTTCACTCTACCCTTACCCATTATGAAACCTAAATATTTAGTTTCTTCTTTTCCAATAGCGCACTTTGCCATGTTCGCTGTGAGCCCCGCCCTCCTCAGAGACTGTAAGACGGCTTCTAATCTAGTCAAATGTTCTCTCCAGGAAGAACTATAAATGACTACATCATCGATATACGCAGCTGCATACTCTCGATGAGGTTGTAAAACCCTGTCCATTAGTCTCTGAAAAGTAGCAGGCGCTCCATGAAGTCCGAACGGCATAGTACAAAATTGAAAAAGACCCTCTGGGGTTGAAAATGCCGTTTTCTCACGAGAGGCTTTCGTTAATGGAATTTGCCAATATCCTTTCGTCAGATCCAGAGTTGAAATAAACCGAGCTTGCCCCAGTTTGTCTAAGAGTTCATCTACTCGAGGCATGGGATATGCATCAAACTTGGAGATAGCATTCACCCTCCTAAAATCGATACATAATCGTAGTGACCCATCTGGCTTGTCTATTGGTACTATTGGGCTACACCACTCACTTCGGGAAGGTTCAATTACCCCAAGTTTCAACATACACTCCACCTCCCTTCGAACAGAATCTCTCCGACTCTCTGGAATGCGATACGGTCTCTGTCTAACTCTTAGACCTGGCGGAGTGATAATAGCATGTTCGATCAAATGCGTTCTTCCAGGCACGTTAGAAAACACATCACTGAACATATTAATTAGATTGCTTACCTCTTCACGCTGATCAGGAGTTAATTGTTCCCCCATCGGGACCTCAATTGCTGACTCTGACTCAATTGAGGGTCCAAAATCCTCTCCCTCCTGTACAGGAGATATAAAATGGACTTCCCGTTCTTTCCACGGTTTCAGGAGATTAACATGATAAATTTGACTTTCTTTCCGACGCCCAGGCTGTCGGATCTCATAATTGACTTTACCAATTGCTCGAATAACCTGAAAGGGACCCTGCCATTTAGCAAACAACTTAGATTCCGATGAGGGCAACAATAACAACACTTTATCTCCAGGTCGAAAGTTCCGAATTCTTGCATTTTTATTGTAGCTTTGTTGCTGCTTCTGCTGTGCCGCTTTGAGATTGTCATGTGCCAATCGACCGACTAATTCTAAGCGATCGCGTAACTGCAACACGTATTTTACTACATTTTTAGACTCCTTTGACTGTTCTTCCCAGCCTTCTCTTATGAGATCCAAGATACCCCGCGGCTGCCGACCGTACAAGAGCTCAAACGGGGAAAACCCCGTTGAGGATTGTGGTACCTCGCGAACTGCAAAGAGCAAGTAGGGAAGCAGTTTAGCCCAATTGCGTTTTTCTTGATCTACAAAGCGGCGCAACATATTTTTCAAAGTCTGATTAAATCGTTCAACAAGCCCATCCGTTTGTGGATGAAAAACTGAGGTTCTAATTGAACGAATTTTCAATAATTTATATAGTTGCTGAATACAGTCTGACATAAAATTAGTGCCCTGATCAGTGAGAATTTCTTTCGGGATTCCCACCCTAGAGAATATTTTTACCAATTCATTCGCTACAGCTATTGCATTCATAGAGCGTAAGGGAACAGCTTCTGGATATCTCGTTGCGTAGTCCACTACTACTAAAATATACCGATATCCTGACTCTGTTCCCTCCAGAGGGCCTACTAAATCTACACCAATCCTTTCAAACGGTACCCCAATAATTGGAAGTGGAACCAGAGGTGCGGGGCGAACTGACTTAGGGGCAGCTAATTGACATTCAGGACACTCCGATACATACTTCCGCACAAGACCATAAACCCCAGGCCAAAAAAACCGGGCCAGAATTCGTTCCTGAGTCTTTTCAGTTCCCAAATGACCTGAAAATGGAATGTCATGCGCCAATCTCATGACTTCTGACTGAAAAGGCCTAGGAACCAATAACTGTTTTACGAGCTGTCCCGTCCCGGGAGCCCGGGTTATTCTATATAATAAGTGCCCAGATACAGAAAAATGCGGAAATACCACCGGTTGTCCTTCCTGCATATCCTTCCCCTCGATATATCTAACCTGTTTCCAAGCATACTGTAACGTGGGATCATTTTGTTGTTCATATCCCAAGTCAATATCTCGGTCCCAATGGTTAGGTACACAGAGAGGAGTGTCTTTTATTACATGACCTTCCACCTCAGTAACCTCGCAGCCCCGGTTACACTGAATACCTACTCCCTTTCCTTGCCGTTTCAGCGATTGGTTTACTTTTGTGTCAGACCCCTCCCCTTGTCGTCTCAGAGTTCCCTCATATTTTTCCACCCGACGCTCTCTTTTTGTTTTTCTTGGGCGGATTTTAGGGTTAAACAGGTCGGATTGCAACGGAAAAATCTCGCCAATTGTTTTCTCCTGTTGCTTTAATTGTCCCCTGGTAGAAACTAAGACCATTTCCCGACCTAAAATACGATCAAAAAACGGCCAGTCTCTTCCCAGGAGAACAGGGTATGGTAAACATTGCGCTACAGCCACTTTAACGCAAGCTGAATAATCACCTACAATAAGTCTAACTTTAGTGGTGGGATAAACCCGAGTTTCTCCATGAATACAGGAGATAGCCACTTTACCCTGTGGCTCCCAGGCTACCCCATCCAAGAGAGCTTGCCGAATCAATGTTTGTGCACACCCAGAGTCCGCAAATGCGTAAGTACTCTTTCCCCCGACCTGTACTCTTAACTGATAAGGGCCCTCCCGACATTCCCCAGTGTTCCTACCTGTTACTGCTGACCAGGATCTTGTCGCCAGGTCCACCTTTATTACTGGACAATTCCTGGCAATGTGTCCAGGCTCATTACATTGGTAGCACACTTGGTTAGGAGGCATCAACGGAGTTAATCTGTCCTGCGAGTCCGCGACCGGCAGGTTAGGGGGATTCTCTCTCGCCCAGGATGGGGCTAACCTCGACCTCCATGGTCTGAAGGTCCGGTTACCCCCTCTGGGCTTCATTGGTTGGTTGGTCCGAGTTAGTTTAGGGGCAGGAGTGGGGTCTGACCCGGCACCTTCGTTTGCGTCTTCGTAGGCCTCCGCCAGGAGGAGGGCATCCTCGAGAGTGGTAGGTCTATTCCTCTTAATCCACTCTCGATTCCCTGGCGGTAGTATAGACGCAAACTGTTCTATAACTATTTTCTGCACCAGTTCTTGGGGTGTATGTTCTTCTGGCCGCAGCCACCGGGTGCACTGATCTAAAAGATATTGTCCCGCAACCCGGGGCCGCATCCCCTTGGACAGCTGGTATTCCCGAAAACGGCGCCGGTATGTTTCCTCCGTGATCCCGAGGCGTGAGAGAATGGCTTCTTTAACTTTAACATAGTCCCCTGCATTCGTGGCCGTCAGGGCTCGATACGCTGCCTGAGCTTCCCCTGTCAGGCAGGGTGCCAATTTCATGGCCCAGTGTTCCCTAGGCCACTCTGCAGCCTCTGCCACTCTCTCAAACGTAATCAAGAAAGCCTCGGGATCATCTTCCGAGGTCATCTTCTGAAGATTAGGCTGAGCTGCAAACATCCGGGCAACCGCTCTCTCTGATGTTGATATTGATAGTTTTTCTACCAGCTGTCCCAAGAACTGGGCGAGCTGTTCCAGGTGCCGTGTCTCTCTCTCCTCTCGCTTCTCCTCCTGCTCCCTAAACATTGTCAAAACTGTAGCTGGATCCATTTTCACTTCTGACACCACGTGTGAGGCGAGAGTGTATTAAATGGAATGTCCAGACAGTAATTTATGTGTACAGAAATAAAATAATTTATTTTTATTTTCTATACACAACAAAAGGATTAAATAACAAACGAAAAACAAAATGGTGTGAGGGAAGGAGTGCAGGGGTGAAATCCAAAACAAACTGATGACTCGTCTTTAATTTGTCTTCGTGGTGACCATAAACAAAAAAAAGACAAAAGAAATGTTAGTATTTCAAAAATCCCGCTGCACAAAACCAGTCTCTCCCTTCACCCGTTACTCCTCCTACTTTACTTTCGGACCAACCCCGAACATAGTAGTACGTTTCCTTTAGTATGTAATGTCCCGCCTCTGTAGTCAGTGGAACACCAATCCCCAACCGACACGTGTCCTTCTCCTTCACTTGACTCCAGTGGCTGGAAGTTACATACTCGTACTTCCGCCCCTCACCAAGGTGCCGCCCCTCAAAAGATGACTTTTGCCATGGTCACGAGATCTTGGTAAGGGAAGTCCCGAGTTGGTTTGATGCCATCTACTGTCGGGAGGCTGAATCACAGACCGAAACCCCTTTGACTCATCACAAGTCCTTTAAAAGAAGGGCCGATCTTTTGTGTGCAAATGTAAAAATAAAGTAATTCTTCAGAGCAGGTGGAGGGCCGTGTAACAATAAGTCTTTTAAACTATAGGGTGAGGCAATATTTTCAGCAATTTTAACCCAAATTGGGGGATTGCTTGATAAACCAATCTCTAAGAGGCTAAACTGATTAGATAGGAGGCTGGCTGTGCGGTCCAGTGGTTAAAGAAAAGGGCTTGTAACCAGGAGGTCCTCGGGTGAGACGTTGTTGCAGGTGAATTTAGTCTCTGTAAGTCACCTTGGATAAAGGCATATGTTAAATAATAATAATAATAATAATAATAATAATAATAATAATAATAATAATAATAATAATAATACCAGTAGGGATTGGGAATATTCATACCTCTATTATGACTTTTATATAGTTTACAGATTTTAAGCCTTGATTTCTTATATCTATATAAATTTACTGAAAAGTACATTTATATGTTTAAAATAGGATAATGGAATATGAATTGAAAGCATGGCCAATGTGTATGTCACCACTGGCATAACTGCCCCATAAGGATAGTGGTAATGTATTCCAGGTCTGTAATCTAACTGAAATCCTATCAATTAGTGTCATATTAAATTTGACAGTATCTTTTAATATTTAAAAAAACAAAAACAAAAAAAAAAAGAATCCCCAAGTATTTAATACCTTATGAAGGCCATCTGAAAGGATAGTTTTGATACTCCGTACTAAAATTTTTTTAGACAGGGGGCTAGCTTCTGATTTTAATCAATTTACATTATATCCTGAAACATCACTGTATTGGTTTATTATATCCATGAGGCATAGAAGGGAGGAACTGGGGTTCTTAAATAACTCAAATGTCATCTGCATATATTGTAGCATTAATTTACTTTTCACTTCTTTATGACCAATTCTCTGGATACCTTCAGTTTGCCAAATTAATTGTGCTAAAGGTTTGACTGCTGAATTAAATACAAGAGGTGAAATGAGGCAACCCTGTCTAGTTCCTCTATATAGATTAAATTAACTGGAGAGCTAAAAAGTCAATTTCTGAATACCAATATCTTCCCTTTGTACTGACTGCAAGCTTCTTTTAAATCTTTTTTTCAGAATCCATGCGATGACAAGCGGCACAAGGATATCTGGTCGAAAGAGAAAACCTGTGATCGTTTGCCCAAATTCCTGGTTGTAGGACCTCAGAAGACTGGTGAGTAAAACTGTTGCCATAGTTACCCAAGGCTTTCTTCTAGAATATCGGCAAGGGCAGCATAGCTCAGTATGCTGCACAGCCAAAGGTTGTGAATGAGAATAGTTAGTGTTCTCTGTAATCTCAAATTATACAGCAAAGCTTGGTAATACTGAAAAATACAAAAGAGCTAGCCGGGGTCTAAAGACATGTCCCCAGAGAACTGTGTTTTAAATTACACTTTACAATATATCATTTCCAGAAGTACAGTTTTACTTTTTAAACTCAATTAAAGGCTACGCATGTTCTGTTGATCTCTGTCTGACTGTAGACTGAAATAGATATTGATAATTAGACAAGGGGTAAAATTGAGAGCTTGGTAGGGATTTTTATTTATTTATTTATTTATTTATTTATTTATTTATTTATCTGGCTAGATAACCGCTGGTCAGCTCAACTAAATTCAATATGTAGATTTAAATTGCAGTGAAATTTGATTTGACAGACAAGGGGTTATTGTCTCTGGAGAGCGGAAAATACTGAAATTGTTTGGGAATGGTAATGTGGGTTTCATTTCCTAAAGTTGAAATGGTAATGTGGGTTTCATTTTCTAAAGTTTAAACATTTAAGCTTTAGACATGCTTAAAAGTTTAAACTTTAACCTATTTAGAATCTTTGTAACCAATCAGTTATTTATGATAAACTGCAACATTAATGCCTATCAGACTACATGTGTACAGCAAAAACTTTTAGTAAATTACCTGACAATGTACCCATCATACTGCATTTAATGCATGTTTTTGACCTTATTTAAAGGTTTAGGGAAAATACATTTTCAAGCAATTAATCTGTAAACATTTAACAGAACAGAGCTATAGCATGTATCAAATTGCTTATAAATGTATCCTAAGACTCATACCTGGATACTTGGCATCTCTTATACAAATTACTTTCTGGGGAAAAGTGGATCCAAAATCCTATATAAGCATCCTAATAATAAGATGGCTTTCAATAAGGTTCCCTTCTGAGGACTATGCCAGGATTAGGTGGATTAGGGCCAGTAGAAAGACCACAACCAGAGAGATGTTGAAAACTATCATAATAATCGACAATTACAGTAGACTCTAGGGGCAAAAACATGTTGCTTGAGGGCATGTTTAAATGTAATCATCATTTGGTTTCAAATATTATACACAAGATGCAGTTCTGTATATTTTAAAAAGGTAACCAAGTGTTTTTTAAAGCAAAATGCGAAAAAGTTTGTCATGTGCCTTTTTTTCCAGGTACAACTGCTCTGTACCTGTTCCTGATAATGCACCCTTTCATTACCAGCAATTTCCCCAGTGTGAAGACCTTTGAGGAGGTGCAGTTTTTCAATGGAAACAACTACCATAAAGGGATAGACTGGTAGGGTGGACTCGTTTTATTAGGTTTCTTTTATTTAGAATAGTTTGCCCAATACCCTTCCTAACGTTATATCCAAACAATAAACACATGTCAACTGTGTGTAGTATTGAAATGCAATACTGAGAAAAGAATAACAGGAAAGGGAGAGTGTTAGACAGTATTTTATCTGTACTGTTGTTTTAAAGTACAGGGACTGCTAATTAAAGCTTCATAACTGCTTCAGATTTGAATGTCATTGTATTATGTTTTTTTTTTTTTCGATTAGAAAATTACTTGTGATACAGTTTATTAGAAAACAATTACAGTCCTTTGTCAGTCCCTAAAGAACCAAGCATATTATGTTTAGGATTCTAGTCAAAGCATTCTCATAGTTACTGTAAGTGCAGTTTTCTAATTAATGGGAATGTGTATTTTCCAAATCACTAAATCAGTTTCTGATCGCACTCATTTCCATAATTTATACTTAGATTAAATAATTGCATCATCAAAATCCCAGTGGCACTTGACTTTTTATATTGTTACCTTTTTATATAAGATGATGTATTTATTTATGAGTAATAAACTAGCGGTTTGAAATTCATAAGTCTTATGACAAGAGTAAGCAACAGAAATGATTTTGTTTGCATTTCAGGATAAAATCAGCATTTGGTTGTTGTATTAGGCATATTTGCCTAGGTGCTGGGACTGCATATTTATATATTTTTTTTTACTTTTTATTTATTTATTATTCACTAAAAGCACACGCATAATGTTGCTGACATTTTTGCATGCTTGCATAAGAAGATATAAAATACTGACAGCAATAAACCTGTTCATGTGTTGGTCTTGTTTTTATTTATATATACATGTATGCCACTGTTGTTGCTTGATAACCTATTAGCTAAAAATCATATCTAAAAAAAAAACTAAAAAAAACATATTCACAAGAATTATTTTAACATGTGCCCAACTCCAACCTATTAATTGCTAGGTTATGGTTAATCGTGCCACCTTTCAACAAAATAATAGCCTGGCTATTAGGTACGTGTGAACAGGCTGGCTCGTGTGGTGACGTCAGGCCAGGAAGTAGACACTGGCTCTTATGAAGCTGTACTGAGACTTGATTGCTAATGAACCCTTCAATTGAATCTCAGCACAGTCTGCATGTGAACTACTGGCACTAGCCTGGCACTCCAAGACTTTACTACCCTACCATAGTCTGAGCAAACCCCTCTTGAATGAAGCTTCCTTAGAATGCAGATACACACCTTTCCCATTTTAGCTTCAAAACTATTCAGTTTCTTTGTGTGCTGGACCTAGGTCCAGTAGACTATCACATTGCAGTGCATTTCACATACACTAATGTACAACACAACCAAAAGTGGTTTATAACAATTTCCTTATGTTCAGAGCGTCCCATACCTTCCCTTATAAAAAAACTATTGTAGTATGTCAAAATACTGTTGTGACCTTTACTGTAGTACTGTAAATAATTAAAAATACTGATATTGTTAGGCATAGGAAATGTGAGTTATTTGAACACCAAGTAAGTTGTTTTTAATTTAGCTGAAACCTCTTTTAAAAATGTTGGTTATCTTATTACAGTTTTAATGTGCTGGCCCTTGGCAACAGCTCCATATCATTTAATAATAACAAACAGTAATTCTTTAGACACGACAGAACAAAACAAACAAAACACTCATGATTAAAATACATGGTCTCCTTCCAGTTCTGCTTTAACCATACAAAGGAACAAATCACTTCGCTACGTCCTCTTTTGTACCGTCAATCATGACCCCTTGGTTAAATAGTGCAACTGCTCCTCCAATCCACGGCTGCCACATTGTTAGGGACTACAGTCATAGATATAGTGGATAATTTGTGGGAATTTCAGAGTTGCTTCTTGTGAGGTAAAACTGTTAGTCTAAATCAAGTAGACAATTTTTTATCTTTACTGGTTGCGTGGGAAGTCACATGGGGTAAATGAGAAACCATTGGCCTGAGCTCTGGGATTCAGCTACTCAGTAGACCTCAACCTGAAGAAGCACAGGGACTTTCCAAGAGGCTAATACAAGCTGTGCCACACAATTTAGCAAGCCAGAGTGGCTTTTTAATTTTCTTTACCGTGATAGACAGCATGTGATATCTTCAGAAAGGTAAGCAGTTACAGGGATATCAATACTGTGAATAGAAGGAGCATTGTTTTCTTTTGTTTGTTAAGCTGTCTGGTGGTAACACACTTTCCTTCACACAGGTACATGGACTTCTTTCCAGTCCCCTCTAATGTGACCTCTGACTTTCTGTTTGAGAAAAGTGCAAACTACTTCCCTTCTGAAGATGCTCCAAAGCGTGCCGCTGCCCTGGTACCAAAATCAAAGATAATCACTTTACTCATCAATCCTTCTGACCGGGCTTACTCCTGGTACCAGGTAGGAGCTGTATAGCAATTATATACTGTATAGCAAGCTGTATAGCAACTAAACTATATGATAACTGCAGCTGATCATCCCAAATTTAGATTAAAAAATGCAGTCCATCAAGATTACTGTCATTTTGATTTTAAAGTAAGTACAAAAGTGAGTTTCTAAAGACTACAAAAGGAAGGCAATATGAATTCTGAAACAGGATTTATATTATGATCTATACATAAAACAAGGAAAACATTGATGGATAACATAAATAGAAGAGTATATTAAAAAAAAGTTCAGTGCGATGTTATGTGTTCAATTAAAAAAATAATAATTTCACAGAGCTACAGATGTAATACAATTCACTAGGTGTAACTTACTGCTTTTATAAAATTATAATGAGGCATAAAAGATAAACAACCACAGACAGACAGCAATGATACATACTGGAATGCAAGCTGACATCATGGAGATGACCTGTGCATGCATAAATCCACATACACTCATGCTGAACTGTAAACATTCACAAGTACACTTTTATGGGTAATTGGTTCAATCATTTAAAACCCTTTATTCCCCTGTATGCCCTCTTTTGACTTAATAAAATAAAGCATAACAGAATAAACTCTTCTGAAAAACATCCCAGTGGACAAACATCATCTGGAAAACCAGAAGATAACAACACAGTTAACCTCCCTTTCAGCTTATAATGCACTACTACTACAGTACATTTGCTTTGTGATTCTTAAATCTGAAGAATCTGTTGGTGGTGTGAGTGCTTACACTCAAGACCTCGACTCCCCAGGCAGAGCTCTGGTTTTATATTTCAAAGAAAGCTTGCAGTAAATAGCTTCTTTCTAATAAAGAGCTCTCATTCTATCAGTAAAAGCCTCCTGTAATTGAAGGCTCTCTGCAGTGGCATTGCAGAAATAAACATGTCACACATAGTCAGCACAAAATGCAGAAACGACAGATGCAGTAAGTTGTCTGTTTTACATTGTATGTTGCCTGTTTCCCCTCAGATAACAGTTTCAGTAATTAAATAAGCAATTGTTACGTTCAGTTGCACACAGCTGAGAAAAAAGATCCCTCTCACCTAAAGCTGTTGTCAGTTATGTTTAATTTCCACGCTTTTTCTCACATTGGTACATTTTCTAGCATTAAAAGATGAGGTTGGCTCCCGAGTGGCGAATCCAGTAAGGTGCTCCTCTTGGAGTGCAGGATGCACCCTTATAGATTGGAGATCACTGGTTCGAGTTCAGGTTATGCTACTGCGATCGTGGCCGGGAGTTCCCAGGGGACAGCGCACAATTGGCTGAGTGCCGTCCGGGTGGGGAGGGCTCAGGTCTGCAGGGTAATCCTCGGTTCACCGCGCATTAGCAACTTGCATGGCCGACAGGGCGTCTGCGGGTCTGCTGTAGAAGCCACTCGGATCTGTCTTATCCTCCAGCACGATAGGTCTGATGGTTTCGCTGTAGACCTGCAGTGTGAAAAAAGATGGCTTGGCGGGACACGTTTTGGAGGGCACGTGTGTCTGCTGCCATTTCTCAAGTTGCCGCAGGAGTTGCAGCGGTGAGTCGGGATAATAATGATGATTGGGCATTCCAAATTGTTAACTGGCTTTCCTCTTTTGTTCAAATGCATGAACTGTAATTTACTGTTGGATTAAATTCCCAATTTGTTTTCCATTATAAGTTGTATGATAGTATATTTTAAAGTGTTGTCCCCTTCTAGCTATATTGTATTGGTCTCAAATGTGCAGATTCTTTAAGAAACACTATTTTACAAACATGCATTTTTTATTTTAAAACATGATCTCTAGTACCTTTAGTTAAAGAAAGGTTTCAGTTTTTTTCTCAGGAAGTCTGTTACTGTTTCTCTTCAACCTGTCACTAGCTGCAAAGCATGAAGGTGTTGAAGGGGTGGAGACAACGTCTCTCTCCAGGTGACATGACCAAGGAAGTGCAACAGTATTTTTATCTAAACTGGTGTAGTACCAGATGTTTTCAACGGAAAAATACAATAACATGTTTTTTCAAAACTGCACATTTGGGACCTATAGCAAATGGAAGTGCGCAACAGGTAGTATTTATGAAGTAATGTTGTTATCCAACCACAATATACAGAAGGAAAGGTCTGGAAAATAGTCCTTGTAAGTAAATGCAGCCAGTAAGACATTGTAAACAGATGTTCACTCTATGTAAACTGCAGTCATGGATTGCTGTTCTGTTGATATTCACTATAGCACCAGAGGGCCCATGAAGATCATGCTGCTATAAAGTACAGTTTCTATGAGGTGATTTCTGCAGGACACCATGCCCCAGCAGAGCTCAGATCTCTTCAGAATAAATGTCTGGTGCCAGGCTGGTATGCTATCCATATTGAACACTGGCTCACTTACTACCCTCCTTCTCAGGTAAAAAGATGTCATTCTCATTTAGCAACTTTTACTAAATCCTGTATAGTGCAATAATTACAGCAAAACGAATAATAAACAGTGATTTTTTTTATTTTTATTTAAAATATCTGCAAGGTTTTCCTCAAATAAACCTATACAGGTTCTGGATTAAGAACTCTTTACTATGCACATTATTAGTGGAGAATGGACAAAAATACAGAATTAATTAAATATATGATCATTTACGATGAATTTAGTTAGAGTAAAGCAGTATTTTTAAAGCTTGATGGACTTGATTTGATGCTAAATCTCATCACCTGACTTAAATGGCTACAGTTTGTTCTTTTACTTTATAAAAAATAAACTCTTATTGTTATTTTTAGTTGCTAATCATTGATGGGCAGCAGCTGAGGAGTGACCCCGCTGCTGTAATGGATGAAGTCCAGAAGTTTCTAGGAGTGTCCCCATATTACAACTACTCTCAGGCCCTAACGTGAGTAATAACTGTATTGAAAAGGCTGTATCTTTCAAGCTGTGGAGATACAACTCAAGTTTACATCCTGGAGAGTTTAGTGTCTAATGCTGGAAGAGTATCATTTGGTATTATTAAAAAAATATTCTAGGTTGA
Source organism: Polyodon spathula (assembly GCF_017654505.1). Classification (NCBI taxonomy): domain Eukaryota; kingdom Metazoa; phylum Chordata; class Actinopteri; order Acipenseriformes; family Polyodontidae; genus Polyodon; species Polyodon spathula. The sequence continues at coordinate 33,274,165 of NC_054535.1, forward strand.
GTACAAGTCAATTATATCAATTAAGTGTGACACACAGTGCATCATAAATACATTAGAGGTATGGTATTTGCTATCCAGATGCTCTCTTTGTTCGTTTGGAAAACTGTCCACTGCACATGTTACTTAAAATTAGATTTCAACAGCTAGCTTATCTTAACATCAAAGAAAACTTTCATAACCTCTATTATATTGTGAACGCTATATGCCCATGCAAGGAGCCTGCATCTACTAAAGAAATCATCACAGAAACCGGCAGGTCCTTCAATTCCATTGTGCAGCACATCTGTATAAATACCCTTCAATCTTTTCCCACTGAGGCCTGGTTTTGCATGAAGTCTTTAAAGCAGGGTCTTGTTTCTATGCTAGGGAGTAGGACAAGAACATCTTGCTCTTCGTTGACAAGTACAGCAAATTTTTAAAATCTGATTGCAGAGAGGGATTTTCTTTTGTGCCTAGAACAGCAACTCCAATAATATATAGTCCATCACAGCTTCACTTTATATTAGCGTTCACTAACACAGCAGGCTGAAGCAACCCTAGTTTCTCTGTATATGAGTCTTATAGGACAAAGATATATTTATCTCCCTATACTTAAACCTGCCCCTTACTCTGACACACTCAACCAAATCCCATCTGTTACATCATCCATGCATGGTTTAAGTGACTTTAAATTTAGCAAGGAAACCCACCCCAAGGAATAATAACCTGATGCCCCTGCTGTCTGGAATAGCCATCACCCAGTCATGGAAACTAGTCCCCTGTTAAATACATACAGCCCTGCACTGTATGATTAACTGTAAAACCATAGGTACCCACCCCCTGAATTGTTACTATGTTATAAAGAGAAAGACAGAATAATAGATTAGATTGTACATAGACACCTTCAATAAAATTGTTATAACAAACAGTCTTTGACTACCTTTCATTCAACATTTCAGCTTTGATCCCCAGAAAGGATTCTGGTGTCAGCTACTTGAAGGTGGGAAGACTAAATGTCTGGGGAAAAGCAAAGGCAGGAAATATCCTCCTATGGGCTTAGAGGTAAAACATCTCCATCATCTTCCTTTTCATTATATTTAACCCATGTGTTTTGATGCATTCTCCATATTCATTGATGACAATGAAAAAGACACAGTCAAAACATCTACCATTTAGTTAGACTTTTAACGTTCCATTTTCATTGCAAGTTATGGACTGTGTCAAAAGAAACACAATTGCAACATTTCTGAGTTTATGCCAGGAATGGTGACAATGCTGGGTGGAGTGGCCCAATAGAATAAGATTTAGGTGGATTTAGAACTTCAAAATCTACAGTCACTTTATTGATTAGCCTTGAGATCAGTGCTTTGTTGTTTCGAGTATTAAGGCAAATAACGCTGAGCCGTTCTGAGTGGCAATTGACATCTTTTTTTCTTATCTAAAGCCATTTAATAAGTAGAGAGCACTTCTGAGTTTCAGGTAAGACTGATAAATACATTCACCTCGTACTTCACGTTGTGTGAGTGTCAGAAAACAAAACCTCTGTGAAGTGAATTTGGAACATCCACATATGTTGTATAAATCAGCATAACCAGACATCTTGTTGTGCTTTATTATTTATGTATGTAGACCATTACCGCTTGACTGCCCAATTTTGTATTGTCTTAAAAGCATTTAATTGGGCCAAAGGAAGCAAAATATCAATTTGTGACTAGTTTGTATACTTGTGACAGCTTTGGGATTCTTAGAATTGGATCAATTGTACTCAGGTCTGTATTAAACTTTTTTTTTTTTTTTTTTCTTGGACTTTAAAGCAGTCATTGCTGTATTGTTCTTGTCTTTTCCCCTTCATTTTATAAGAAGATAATATGTGTCATTTTAGAATGCCTTGAAGGTGATTAAAGCTCGATGAGTTTGTGCTGCCAGAGTAATTATGAAGAAAACAATTATTACAAGAGTAGCACAGCCCAAACAGTATATTTTTAAACTATCAAATGTACAAAAAGTGCCGAAGAAACCATAAAATGGTGCATACGGTATCAGAAAGCATGGCATATGTTGTTGCATTGCACATATTTTTGTTTTGCTTTTATCATAATTCACATTACTCAGCTGACTCAGGGAGCTGATTTAGTAAAGATATTGTTATACTCTAGACAAAACACAAATCCTGAAGCTTATTGAAAAAAAAAAAAACATAATGCAAGAACGCTGGTCTGACAGCATGACACATTCCATGAATAGTCCACACTAGATTTATGTTGGCCAATTCTTTATCCAATTTTAAAAAAACATGTACATTTCCTATTGTATCTTGCACAAAAAGTCCATATAATGCATTGCTTTTAGAATGAAAATCATAATTAATATTGATTTGATTCTATTTTAAGTGAGTTCAAAATGACAGTGTCCAATGATTCACTGTAGGAGACACCTGACATTCATGCAATATGATCGTGGAGTTATCCAGGGCACGGCATAAAGCATGATATGATAAGTGTGACAAGGACTACAAGGACATTAACAAGAAGCCATTGCTGTGAAGTTGGGTGTGAATGCATTTATAATATAACAAAAAATTGTGAACCAATGTTACCTTTACAGATACATGGACTTTGTGCAATATAGGGGATAACAACAGTATTATATGCATTTCCTTTCAATTTCATTTTGGCATATAAAATATAGTACTGTAGCTTTCAGGTTTGTTGTTACCATTGCTCTTAAATAACACACATTTGGATATTTCATGCACCTTAAACTGGGATATCTGAGAGCATTTTCAACACAAATTAAATTAAAGTTTTGTAAATGTTGTAAATGTATTTAACCTGAAAAAACAGGAACCATTTCCACGTTTGTTTTTCTTTAACACCTGCTTTCTTTTATTTTCAGTCTCGGACATTCCTGTCAAGATACTACAAAGACCACAATGTTCAACTATCCAAATTGTTGCACAGACTAGGCCAACCACTGCCTTCTTGGCTAAGAGAGGAGCTTCAGAAAGTGAGATAACAATGAAGAGGAGGTTCAAGAAAGGACTTGATACACCTTCAAACTCATAAACCCTCAAGTAAAATAAAAATGGGTTTTATACATACCTCTTCAGGAAAAAATGAGTTTTCCATGTGCTGGCATATGGTATTATGAGTACATGACCTTGTGAAAAACATACATGGTTGGTTGTAGATATTAAAAATGCGGAACAATATTCTAAATCCAGTTCAGGACCTGCAGGATGGGTAAAGGTAATTTGTTGTGTGAGCGTGAACCTGTGACTGCCGTGATTGTTGTTTTAATTTATGATTCCAGTGCAGTGCTGGTCAACTGTCTGGTATCTGTGGTGAATATTTGCACTAAATTACATTCCATGCTTCACTTGCTGAGTGTTTTGTCATATATGTGTAGAGAGAGAAACAGATACACAACAGTGCTTGGCACAGTTACTGCTGGGCATGCTAAGAGTACAGTAATTAATGTGTTGCTAAACCTCTATGACAGAGAACTCATTCAAAACAAACATTCAGGAAAAAAAGGTGTGTGAGCACATTGTTTCACATAACAGCATTTAAATCCAGCAGCTTTTTATGACAACTGGTTACATCACTTATTTTGTTCACACTGCACTGAACATCCACTTGTCCATTTGTATATGTGTAATAGAAATTTTTAGTTTCTTGAAAATAAAGCTTTGATTTATATACAGTGGCACTCAAAAGTATTCACCCCCCTTGGACCTTTCCACATTTCATTGTGTTACAAAATGAAATCAAATGGATTTAATTAGGAGTTTTTGCCACTGATCTACACAAAAAAGTCCATATTGTCAAAGTGGAAAAAAAATAAAATACAAATTGTTCTAAATTAATTACAAATATAAAACAGAAAATAATTAATTGCATAACTATTCACTCCTTGAGTCAATATTTGGTAGAGGCACCTTTGGCAGCAATTACAGCCATGAGTCTATTTGGATAAGTCTCTACCAGCTTTGCACATCTGGACACTGCAATTTTTGCCCATTCTTTGAAAATTGCTAAAGCTCCGTCAAGTTGGATGGGGACCTTTGGTGAACAGCAATTTTCAGCTCTTTCCACACATTCTCAATTGGATTGAGGTACAGGCTTTGACTGGGCCACCCCAGGACATTGACTTTTTTGTTTTTAAGCCACTCCATTGTGGCTTTGGCTATATGTTTGGGGTCATTGTCCTGCTGGAAAATGAATCTTCTCCCAAGTCCCAGGTCTCTTGCAGACTTCAGCAGGTTTTCCTCCAGGATTTCTCTGTACTTTGCTGCATCCATTTTGCCCTCTATCTTTATGAGCTTTCCAGGCCATGATGCAGAGAATCATCCCTATAGCATGATGCTGCCACCACCATGCTTCACGGTAGGGATGGTGTTCTCAGGGTGATGTGTGGTGTTAGGCTTGCGCCAAACATAGCGCTTAGCGTTGAGGCCAAAAAGCTCTATTTTGGTCTCATCAGACCATAGAATCTTCTTCCACTTGGTCTCAGTCTCCCACATGCCTCTGGCAAACTCTAGCCAAGATTTAATGTGAGTTTTTTTCAACAGTGGGTTTCTTTTTGGTACTGTCCCATAAAGGCCAGTTTTGTGAAACACTATTGTTACCGTATGCACAGTGTCTCCCAGCTCAGCCGTGGAAGACTGTAACTCCTTTAGAGTTGCCATAGGCCTCTTGGTGGCCTCCCTGACTAGTGCTCTTCTCGCCTGGATATTCAGTTTTTGAGGACGGCCTGTTCTAGACAGATTCACCGTTGTGCCATATTCTCTCTATTTCTTAATAATGGACTTTACTGTGCTCCGGGGGATAGTCAGTGCCTTGGAAATGGTCTTATATCCTACCCGATTGGTGCTTTTGAAGAACCTTAGTCCGGATTTGCTTTGAATGTTCATTCGTCTTCATGGTGTAGTTTTTGTTAAGAAATGTACTAACCAACTGTGTGACCTCCCAGAGACAGGTGTATTTAACCTGAAATCATGTGAAACACCTTAATTGCACACAGGTGGACTCCATTCAACTAATTATGTAATTTCTAAAGACAACTGGTTGCACCAGAGCTTCTGGTTTATATTTGTAATTAATTTAGAACAATTTGTAGATTTTATTTTTCACTTTGACATTAAGGGGTTTTTTTTTGTGTTGATCAGTGGCAAAAACTCCTAATTAAATCAACTTTGATTCCATGTTGTAACACAATAAAATGTGTAAAAGAACAAGGGCGGTGAATACTTTTGAGAGCCACTGTACATTTTTTTTTAATCTATAACCAAAATGTTCAAACCCAGAGGAACTTATTTTGAGAGATATTTTATGTTACACGTTAAGTTTCACAAAATGGTAATGTCTTCACAACCTGTTTTACAGTAAAATGTGACGTACTGATACAATGTTTCCCCTCTTTATGCACACCAATAAATGTTCTTTCATGCTAAATGGCCTTATTTAAAATGGATATGTTGTATAACTGTATTCTGTTTGAACAACTTAATTGATGTTTCACCTACAGTACAACACTGTAAACTCTGTTTTTATAGGCTTGCCTTTTACTGTACCCCTGGAATCTGGTTTCATACTTTCAATACACAGACTGTTAATAGTTGTTGTTTTGAGGTGTTATTTTGTTATAAGGTATTAGTCAAGAGTCAACCAGACACATTGAAACATTGTGAAATGAGAGAATGGAAAACAGGAAGAATTTGAAGCATACAAATTGAATACATGAAAAAAAGAAAAAGGAAGTTATACAAACTGTATCATAAAATTATTTTTTCCCTGCCACAATGGAGACACCCTTTTATGTAAAATATTGTGATGGGGTCACCCCGCCCCTGGGTGTATTTTGGTTTATTTCGTATCGTTTGAGTTATGTATCACGGGTGAGTTACAATGGATAGTGGTATGTGAGCACAGGGAAGTGTGTTTGTGTGTGTGTGGAATAGTAGGTGACAGGAAGGCAGTTCAAATCCTCCCTGGAAAAACATGTGGGAATATGGCTGGAGCTGTTAATTGAATAAGTGATTAAATGATTAATTAAGGCCACAGGCGTATAAACAGGGTAATCACAGGTGATAACTGAGTTGGTGTGTTCAGAGGCGGAACGAGAGTCTGGAGGTAAAGAGAAAGTAAAATCATAATAACAACTGCTACATGTGTTGGGTCTAAACCAGTGAGATACTTGTTTGATTTAGTTTTTGTTCAGTGTCTGTTTTGGCCATTGTGCATTTTGTTTTAAAGTGTTTTGTTTCATTTAACTATTTTTGTTTATAATAAACAATGCATCAAACTTCATTCATACCTCAGCACAGTGTGCCTATGCCTCCTTCCTGGTCTGATGTCACCTGCAAGCTATCTCGCCACATTGGTATTAGAGATGGGCGCAGGTACCCCAGAATGCACTTGGAAGCCTGTAGCCTGGTGAACAAGTCCAAGGGCGGACTTGAGGCTGGCAGGGGAGTGGGTAGAGGTCAGGGCTGGTATAGGGCTTATGTCTTAATATTTGATTGTGTCACCTACCAGCCCTGACCCCTATTCATGTGCACTCTGCACTCTCCCCTGCCAACCTCAAGTCCATCCTCAGACTTGCTCACCAGGCTACATATAGGCTTCCAAATGCATTCCAGCATGATGGCTAAAACAGACACAGAACCAACACTAAATCAAACGTCTCTCACGCTGGTTTAGACCCAGCACATGTAGCTGGATCCTTAATTAATCATTTAATCACTTATTCAATTCATGGCTCCAGCCACGTTCGCACATTTTTTTGCAGGGAGGTTTTTAACTGCTTCCATGTCACCCACTATTCCACACACACACACAAACACACTTCCCCGTGCTCACATACCACTATACATTGTAACTCACCCGTGATACATAACCCAAACTATACGAAATAAACCAAAATACACCCAGGGGTGGGGTGACCCCATCACAAGCCTATACACATTTTACAAAGTAATGATCACCAGACTAGCTTTAGCTTTGCTTTCTGGTTTGCAGTGTTGTGTCTATTTGCCTCACTACAGAGCTGAGCATACCCAATATGTAACTGCTTCAAAAGTGTATATAATTAATAAATACTAAACTGTTACACATTTTATTTTATTACTTTATTTACCACAAATGTGCTTTTAGTTTGAGTTCGTTCTTATTCTATCATGCGTTTATCAAAGCTTAAAAAGGGTAACATATTTTAATGGTGCAATTAATAATTCAGAATGTAAATTGTTGAATATATTTAATGCCATAATATACAGCTAAGGCCAAAAGTTTTGCATTACCTAGAATTTTAGGACAGAGACATAATATTAAAAAAAACAACTATATGAACATAATTTAGACCTTTAACATCATGTAATCAAATAAACTACAAAATTATATTGGCAAAGCCTGCCAGAAGCCATAACAGTAGTACAGTATTTCTTTTTAGATAAAAAAATTCACACTTTTCAAGTTTTTATTGTTAATTACATGAAAAACTACAAAGTAGTATGTAATTCAATATGTTAACCTATTTAACATTATTCAGCAGGTTTCATTCGACTTTATGAAGCAAAATTACTTTATTCTATAGGGTAATGCAGAACTTTTAGCCTTAGCTGTAGGTTTATCTGCTATATCCAGAAACAAACCTTGAGATAAAAAAAAAATACAATTTAGGGCCTGATTTTCAAATGTCGATACATACAGTAGGTTTGCTACAAAAGAGTAAACAAACTATTTAGTGGGCAACCACCATATCAAATATAAAGTACTCACAGGCTATATAAAACAGGTGCCCAGCATGTGCTTAATTTAGGTTTAGCTCAAATCTCATGGTATCCACTATTGATTTTGAAAGCAGAAGTAATAGCTGTTTTTGAAGACTGGTACTAAGCTGGCTCTACTTCACCCTTGGAGACCTATGTCTGCAAAACCAAAGTTGTACTTCTGACTCTGCTATTGAATAACTTACCTTCCTTAGGGGAAAATGAAATCCTTTCAACAGTTCTGTTTTAATAGTAGCTTCAGAATGTATTGTGTCATTCAAACTGAATGCAACTGAGGCTTTTTTTTTTTCTCTCTCAAGGGTAAAAAATAAAAGAACCCTGGATGGTACCAGGACTAGAAAGCAAGCTTATTACAAGCCTAAGCAAGTCGTACCACAAGGATGTGAATCTTGCAGTCAACCTGACTGATCTACCAATGTGCACTGTATACTTCAGAATGTATAGGAGATCACACTTTATACTGAAGAACAGGAAAATGTCATTAACTTCACTGGGCCTTACTTTATTAGACTCAATGCCACAATAAAGTACACATAAAGAAGAATTGGAACAACACATGTGGTGTTATTTAAGCATATATGTTGGCAATTGCTATACTTTTAACTTTTAATTTTAAATTTAATTTTAACTTGGTGCAAATATAGCTGTAATAAAACAGTGTTAAAAACACAAAGGCTCTGATAAGGCTCCTACTTAATCTGACTTAATCTGACACTTGTGTGAAGTCATATAACCCCAAATAATCTATTTGACTAAGGGATTCGTTTCATTGTGAGTGCTATGTCTTAAAACTGTGAATGCCTGTTTAAGAGACTTTGAAACAAGGGTAGTTAAATGTAAAGCAAACCGTAATTAAAACAGTGCTGCAACTAACATCCAAATGAGTTTTAGATTAGATAATGCAGTTTTTGGAACAATAAAGAGTCTCTATCAGTTTAAAGAGGTGACAAAGCAGGTTGAGTCAACAGATTTTTAAGGTCACAACATTACCTGATTTTTCAAGATCAGGAAGTAAAAGAAAAACACATAGCAAAACCACAGGGGTCTGAAAGAAATATGGCAGTCAGTTATATTGATCAATACAGTCGGACAATGATTCTAAATTACTTACTTTGTATATACAAAGTGTCAAAATACAAACAGGAACTAAAACATACTTTTAAATGGAATAAAGCAATAAAAAAGGAGTTCTTAATCCAAGCCATTTAAGTGCTCACAACTGACAGTATACAAACTCACTGGACTTTTCAAAGTGTAGTCTTTTTGTTCCCAGTGGGAAGAAACGGCTTTGCTTTTTAAGACAATTGCTTTTTATATGCTCACTGAGGGGGATTCAGGGATTTTAAATTGCTGCACATCTGTTTGGATGTTAGCAGGTATTTTATTCCAATCCACTAGACAGATTTAACAGTTCATGTATTTTAACTGTGGGGAGCTAATACCCAATCTTTTTGGATGAGTAGACTGAAAGCTTTTCCAATGCAGATCAGACATACTGACTCTAGGAGGCATATTTCTATGACTACATAGCTGTCTTGTGGTTCTTTTAAGTTCCATTTGAGTTTTGGTGTGTTTTTTTTTTTTTTTTTTTAAGGCTGATTATATATTTGTTCTAGGATGTTTCATTACCACAATCCAATTTAACTATTACACTTTAATTAGGTTTAATTTTTTAGTTTAAAGAGACAACAGTGAACCACCACACAGTTATCTGATTGACAAGTTCTCCACAATTTTGAACCCCAGTATCTGGATACAATATCTGCATTTGTTTTAAATAATCTTACAAAAAAACTGTAATTCATTTTTTGTTCTTGTCACACTAATGCTAAACAACACTGAGGAGGTGACTGTTTTCCCCAGAACTGAGCCATCAACCAAAATATTTTTAAGAAAAAACAGCAACAGAGTTCACCTTTGAATAGTCGTTTTCAATCTTTTAGGCCCCATACTGATTTAGGGTCATAATTAAGGGTCTGCTTAATTCGGGACTTTGTGGAAATTGGGAAATTGAGGCGTCATTGTGAAATGCATGTCTTTTAGAGGCCAACGCATGCAAACAAAAGAAACCTAATTTAAATGAACTACTGACCGTCATTAGACAAATAACATTTAAAAAAAAAAGGAAAATACTCCAAAGAGGTTAACTTTCTTGTGTACTGACAATGATGTTTTAATCAGCCTATTTTTTGTGTCCTGTACTATAAATTAATAAGTCAAGGGTGTCTCTTATTGTATAAGAGATGTCATCTCGCGTAGTTTGGGCGAAAGGACCGTGAAGTTGCACAAACTTATTTATTTATAATGTACAGTAGGAGGTGGTACAAAGCCAGTGGTGCATTGCTTTCAGTTAGGTTGCTAAAATCTAGTTTTCATTGGAGGTAAAATACCACAAATGGACAAAGCAAATATTATACCCATATATTTCGGTTGAGGATCATGTCAAAACATTTCCCAAAGAAAATTTACATGCAGACGGAAGTAAATTGTTTTGCACATCTTGTAATGTGACTTTGGAGAAAATACGATCTCTATTTAGCTTCAGAATCACACGAAAAGCTACTACAGAGGAAAAGAAATGTCAACCATTACAAGTCGAGAAAAGACCCTTGTGTCACATGACCTGAGCACATATTTAAAAAGCTTCCTGATAGTCCCGGTGTGACCAGGTGTCTGTTGCATTTTGGAACAAGACGCTATGTCACACAGCAACCTTAGCCATTTGATTCCGTATGGCAATGAAGGCGAGCTAGTGACCTCGCAAATTCAATGGTTGACAGTTGTTTTTCAGGGAACCAGGGTTACGGTAAGTAACCTAACGTTCCCTTTCAATCTCGAAATGTCAACCATTACGAGTTGGGAAATGTACACCCAAGCTGTCGCACTGAGCCAAAGCAGCCACAAGCCTTGCCCTGGCGTGAACTGGAAAGCTGCTGCGCAAGAGGGCAAGCTGCATCAAGGACTCTGGACCCAATAGAAGGCACAGATGAAGTAGCCACATTCAGTCGGTAAAACCTTATAAATATGTGCGGTGTGGCCCATGCTGCAGCGTTACATATGTCAGGTAGGGATGCCCCATGAAACAGAGCCCAAGGTGTCATAGTCCCTCTAGTGGAGTGAGCTGTAACATCACTTAGAGAGGGTAGGTTAGCCAGCTCTTAAGCCAGCCGGATCATATCCACTATCCAATGCAACAAACGCTGCTTGGAAAGTGACTGACCCTGAGTACGCGACCAATAACACACCAATAACTGGGTTGTCTGTCACCATGATTGAGACCTATCAATGTAACATCTCAGCACCCTGACAGGGCAGAGTGTATTAAGTGTGGCAGGTGGAACACCTTCAATTCCACCGACTGGTACAGGTGAAACTGTGAGCCTTCGTAAGAGCCTCTAGAACTAAGTCCAGATGCAAGGAAGGAATCCATTGGTCTAAGGGGAGGCTGGAGCCACCTAGCCCCTTTAAAAACTACACTGCCAAAAATGAGCTCCGGGAGACACAGAGTCAATTTTGACGTGGCACACAGATATAGCAGCCAGGTACACCTTCAACGTAGAGGGGGATTTACCCCCATAGTTACTCCCTCTCTGAGGTGACGAAGATTCTTCCACCAGCTCAGGGCACGCCAGCATGACCAAGACACAGTCAGCCGGCGGTGTCCGTCTTGAGCTGGGTGAACTACTTGGGCACTGAACCATGCCTGTAGAGGGCACATATGGAGGAGACCGAAAGGGAGGACAGAGGAGGCTGCAGCCAGCAGACCTAGCAACTGTTGGCAGAGCACCACCTGTACCACTGAATGTCGGCCAACAGGGAAGTGAGCATGGAGCGGGAATCCAGCCGGATCCCCAGGAAAACCGACACTTGCGCTGGCTGCAGGAAGCTCTTCTCCAGGTTGAATGTGAGCCCCAGCTGGGTAAGATTCTCCGTCACTAGAGTCGCTTAAGACATGGCTTGATCCTGTGATTGGCCACTGATGAGCCAGTTGCCCAAGTGATTGAGGACCCTGAACCCCTGCAACCGAATGGGTGCCAGAACTGCGTCCATGCACTTGGAGAAAGTCCTAAAGTAGACCTGTAGTCATAATATACTAATGAAAACAGGAAAAAATAATGGTCGATTAAGTACTGTATGTGAAAAACAGTACTTATCGCATACAGTCTGGATGTGCCCACTCAAGTAGGGTATCATTTTAAAGCTTGAGCATTTCTCTTCAACATAAAGTAGATTGCAGAATGGTACAAGTAGGCATTCACAGGCTATGCCGTGATACACACACACACACACACACACACACACACACACACACACTTCTTTTCCTCCATATTAGCGCACACTGTGAGGGCTTTGCCACCTCAGGGAATCTGGTTTTCTTAGTTTTTATTAGGATTAAAGTCTTGTTTTTTATTTAAAGATTTACATTTCGACCATATCTGCATTGAAGTAAATTAAAAAAAAATCACAAGAAAACCTACTAGAGAACTTGAGAGAAAGGTAAGCATGTAAAGTCTAAAATTATGATGTAAATATATTTTGCCATCCATGTCATACCTATCAATCTTAATTAGCGCTTTTTCAAGATTTGTTGTCAAGTCCATCAAAATTAACAGCAAAATTTGGTGTTATAATTCTTAGATTTACATTCCAGGGCAGTAGGTGGCGCTCAAAAATCTTTCAAACTTTTTTTGTAAGAAGAAGAACGCCATACTTTCATTGCTGTACTGTATTTTTGTTCTTTTTGCTTCTCTTTCAGAGTAGTGTATTCCAGCCCAACTCCGCCCAAGCAGGGCAATAGTGTATTGACTTTTCCTTCACAACGACATGTTACTTCAAGTTAGCAACAAAAGAAATGAAATTGAAAACAATGTTTATGTCTACTTTTAAAACAGAGATGGCATCATTCACACCAGATACTTGGTTACCAAGTTGGTAAGACACTTTGCATGCAGCTGCAAGCAGTTTGTAGTAACAGAATGGTTACTATTTTTAAAAAAAAAATTGTAATTTTTTTACTAAAATGCACAAATACTTACTATTTGTTTTTCATTCTGTGGTTTTTGTAAATGGGCAATGTAAATTTGACTGATAAAAAAGTTTATATAAAATGTTTTTTTGTTTTTTAATCTATACTCACTCGGCAACCTTTGAAGTTTTGTTTCCTGCTATTGGCACTGATCTTTTTTTCTTTCTTTCTTAATCTTCTATCATTAACCCCTCAATCTCATAACCAACACCCAATAACAAACTTGTTAAACCTGAATGCAGTTGTTAGATATATATATAAGTGGTATATAGTTTAACCAATAATTAAACATATTGCTTTTTATTTAAATGATTTCAATTTCTAGCTGATAGCTACTCTATTATGAAAATTTTACTTAGGCCTAAGTTTTGTTTTGTTTTTTCCATGAAGAGAACAATCGTAAGCAAACATTACTTGGACAGATGTGGAGTATTTTATATAAAATAACTGTAGCATTTGATTTTTTAAACATATTTTATTTAGTTTTATTTAGATTTCTTTCTCAGCACGTCTTGTAAGTAAATCCTTGGGTGCAATTCATTAACATCAGAAAACAAGGTTACAGACTGCAGACCGCCCTATATCATATTTCAGCTGACATGATACCCTTTGAGCCCTTTATTAAAATACATTTTAAAAATGCACACACACACACACTGCAGAAATACGATGGCTCATTCAATCAATCTCCTCCCTCTCTTGAATTCTAGCCCTGAGAGTTAGATCCCAAACGTCACCTACTACACATCACTCTGGACCAGGCAATAGGTTTTATATACATAAACTTTACATGCTGAGATCAACTAGTTGCCACTCAATGGGTGTAGAACAATGTTATCTGTCAGGACATGTTAGCCAGGTAGTTCAGGGGGATGTGGAGCTGGGGGCTTCCAATTTCATGTTAATTAGTACCTGTTTTCTATTTAAGCCCTGATCACGTGCACCTTCGCTGTCCAGTGTTTAATTTTCCTCCTCCTTCACCTTTCATACATGCCTTCGCGTCGGTCATCTCTGGGGGTGCAAGTGAGTCTCACTTCTCCAACCTCAGGGCTAGGATCTGCCTCCCTTACCTTCAGGGGGGTCCTCACCATGTGAGTCAGAGTGGACCCCCTGCCACACTCTGTCTTTTCACAGCTCCTTAAGGGACCAGAATTAAGCTATGATATGAAGGTAAAAGCATAGATTGTTTTGTAATTAACAGCTTATTCTTTTTAATTATGAAACAGAATCCGCTAAATTTGTTTAAAAGGGACGTCACCTGATTAAAAATAAAACCTGAAAACTTCAAGCCCTACTGGTGTGTGTTCACATTTACTTGTTCCAAAATATTTGTTTTATTTCTTAGCAATGTGGACCTCTGTTAATATGGGACATAACACATTATTTTAAAATAAAATACAGTGCATGGTGGGATACTATTGTATTAATTTCCACTGTTCATTGCGCTGCTAGGAACTGTAACCAAGCTGTTCTAATAGTGTGTTGATGCATTAAGCCCAACTGAACGTGAAACGGTACTTTAGTGTGGATGCTTTGAGCTGGATTAATTAAAATGTTTTTGAGTGCGCTTCTCGAGATCGGTTATGTAGTGTGGACAGGGCTTAAAAGTAATATCCTTAATACTGTGGCATAAGCCAAACATGAGGCTTCCATCTACAGGACTGGAGTGTACCTTAATCAACGCTGCTATACAGTTTTTAAACAAGCAAGTACTTTATGGTCATTTTGTTGCACTGTAATAGATTCCTGTGAATATGTATTCCTGCATCTCTTTCCCATTCTGTGAGACAAGACAAAATATTTTTTCATCCAATTGATTTATTTTGTCTAGGATGCAACATTTTGCGTAACACAACCTCTGTACTTGTCCGTCTTAAAAATCTACTTGCCCCATAACTTCGCACAAAACACAAACAAAAAAATTGAACATAACTTGTAGGATTTTGGTTTTATTTAACAATGAACACAATCAATCAATTAGTGATTAACAGGGGTGGATCTAGCCTTGTAGCTTGACTAGTTCACTAAATTCTTCAAGATACACAAAAGGTTCCCTGTAACCCCATCTCACCTCAACAAATTTATAAGTTACTTTAAGGAAAATGTTCCCTTTAGGTCAGTCACTTGGTTAACATTAAGGTGATATGGGTGTGTTTTTTTATTCACTGTTTGTCTATCAGTGAGCCACTGTGTTCATTAGAACTAATGAACACAGACATCTCAAGTTCTGAAAACTGCCATGCATAAGATTATCTGAGCAGGCTATAAATAAGTGACGTCATATTTACTATAAACCGCCCTACTAAACAATGATCGCTAGCAAATGTGATTTTTACCTTCTATCAAACTCCACATTTCCATGGGAGCTGCGTTCATCATTGCAGTAACCCTTCCTAGGTGTGGTACAGCATTTCTTGTTGCTTGGCAAAAACAGCTTAGACTTGTTTTGTAGCAGTGGCTGTTGACCAAGTTACATACATGGTAAACTTCAGAAAGCCAGAATTGTGAATTTCAGGGTTTTGCAGGGGTCTAAAACTGCATATCTTGGCAATTTCTAAATTAAATAAATAAGATAAGAAGCATTATGAATTTGTAATAAATTTGAAAACAAAAAAGGTAAGCCATGAGCTGTGTTTTGTTTTCTATTTTTTCATGTATTCCTTTTTTCTTTTGTATCTTAAGCAAAAGACCAATTTTAAGTTTCTAAAAATATTAATGGAACCAACCAGTCCTTACATTTATTTGTAGTCTTCCAAGATTCTGAGTATGCATACCATGGCATCATATCTCATTAATTATCGAGTCAGAGAATGCATGCATGCATTAATAAATAAATAAATAAATAAATAAATAATACATTTTAAAATATGTACTTGCGATTTTGAACACTGTTGATTTTAGTTTTCAGAAGATCATTTCTGTTGCATTTTCTGTAAACATTAATGCGATTTCTACAATAAGTTTGTATTTTTTCTTTCGTTTTTAGTATTTTTTCAATTCTTTTAGGCTAATTATTGCTTGGTTAAAATAAATACACATAATAAATAATGTATTGGCATGTACTTGAACATCGAAGCTTGAAAGTAAAAGTCCAGTACATAAATATCAAGTAATCGGTATATGAAATGGAAAAACATGGAAATGACTATCAAATTAAAAGAATAATGTTGAAACGGAAAATCACTTTGGTCTACACATTACATTTATATACAGTACTGTGCAAAAGTTTTAGGCAGGTGTGAAAAAATGCTGTAAAGTAAGAATGCTTTCAAAAATAGACATGTTAATAGATTATATTTATCAATTAACTAAATGCAAAGTGAGTGAACAGAAGAAAAATCTACATCAAATCCATATTTGGTGTGACCACCCTTTGCCTTCAAAACAGCATCAATTCTTCTAGGTACACTTGCACAAAGTCAGGGATTTTGTAAGCATATATTCAGGTGTATGATTAAACAACTATACCAAACAGGTGCTAATGATCATCAATTCAATATGTAGGTTGAAACACAATCATTAACTGAAACAGAAACAGCTGTGTAGGAGGAATAAAACTGGGTGAGGAACAGCCAAACCCAGCTAACAAGGTGAGGTTGCTGAAGACAGTTTACTGTCAAAAGTCATACACCGTGGCAAGACTGAGCACAGCAACAAGACACAAGGTAGTTATACTGCATCAGCAAGGTCTCTCCCAGGCAGAAATTTCAAGGCAGACAGGGGTTTCCAGATGTGCTGTCCAAGCTCTTGTGAAGAAGCACAAAGAAATGGGCAACGTTGAGGACCATAGACGCAGTAGTCGGCCAAGGAAACTTACTGTAGCAGATGAAAGAGACATCATGCTTACTTCCCTTCGCAATCGGAAGATGTCCAGCAATGCCATCAGCTCAGAATTGGCAGAAAACAGTGGGACCCGTACACCCATCTACTGTCTGGAGAAGTCTGGTCAGAAGTGGCCTTCATGGAAGACTTGCGGCCAAAAAGCCATACCTCCGACGTGGAAACAAGGCCAAGCAACTCAACTATGCACGAAAACACAGGAAATGGGGTGCAGAAAAATGGCAGCAGGTGCTCTGGACCGATGAGTCAAAATTTGAAATATTTGGCTGTAGCAGAAGGCAGTTTGTTCGCCGAAGGGCTGGAGAGCGGTACACGAATGAGTGTCTGCAGGCAACAGTGAAGCATGGTGCAAGTTTGGGGCTGCATTTCTGCAAATGGAGTTGTGGATTTGGTCAGAATTAATGGTCTCCTCAATGCTGAGAAGTACAGGCAGATACTTATCCATCATGCAATACCATCAGGGAGGCATCTGATTGGCCCCAAATTTATTCTGCAGCATGACAACGACCCCAAACATACAGCGAAAGTCATTAAGAACTATCTTCAGCGTAAAGAAGAACAAGGAGTCCTGGAAGTGATGGTATGGCCCCACAGAGCCCTGATCTCAACATCATCAAGTCTGTCTGGGATTACATGAAGAGAGAGAAGCAACTGAGGCTGCCTAAATCCACAGAAGAACTGTGGTTAGTTCTCCAAGATGTTTGGGCCAACCTACCTGCCGAGTTCCTTCAAAAACTGTGTGCAAGTGTACCTAGAAGAATTGATGCTGTTTTGAAGGCAAAGAATTGAGGCGAAGGGTGGTCACACCAAATATGGATTTGATTTAGATTTTTCTTCTGTTCACTCACTTTGCAATTGATAAATATAATCTATTAACATGTCTATTTTTTAAAGCATTCTTACTTTACAGCATTTTTTCACACCTGCCTAAAACATTTGCACAGTACTGTACACAAATGGTTTGTGATATTTCTTATCTTTTATTAATACAGATTAGCACAAACAAACATACCACTTATTTAGGGGATTAGCATGAGCTATTATAGGAAATCTGGTGAAGCTTCCCTTTTTGGCTGGTGCTTGCAGTCTGCCACAAAACACTGCAATAGGCAGCTACTAGCTTTAATTTGTATTAAATTAAAGTATGACTGCTTACTGTAGAAATCACATTAATGTTTATGTAGCACCGTGGAAAAGTGTAAAAGTTTAGATTGTATACACTATATTTAAGACCAGAGCGTGTCTCTTCAAGAGGAACTCAGATCGAGGAACCAACAATACAGCTGGTGAGTGCGTAGAAGTAAAAAGTAACAAAGTGAAAGCAAACACAGAGCTAACCCATTCATTAATGCCTACACTTTGTATACGGTCTGTCTGTGTTTGCACCATGCCTTTTAGCACCCTAAAAGCCTGGACACACCAGCACTTCGCTTTTTTTTTTTTTTTTTTTTTTTTTTTTTGACGCGCAGTGCACCGTGATAGAGAAAGAAGAGATTCATACTTACTGTACATAAGTTTGAACATAAATTTCCATTTCACTTGAACTTCTTAAAAAGGAAATTTAGATAGTCTTCTAAAATAAAGAACCTTTGTTTTTAATCACCTTCAGTACCGTGTCTATTTAAATATAGATAATCACAGTATGTGTTTATGCATATTTGTAGGTGCATGTGTTTGATGTTTTTTTTGTTTTTTGTTTGTTTGTTTGTTTGTTGTGGGTGTACTTTTTATCTGTATATAGATTTTATGATTACGCAGCAAAACAACTGACTGGTACATCTTGTAGCTCCATATAGTGATATTTTGCACTTTAATAAAGACTGAATCAGTAAAACAAAGCACATAAAAATAAAATAATCAACAGTCATATTAATTAATTGTGCAATGCGAATTTCGTTTCCTGAATCAATGGTATATGCTGGGTTTCAGATCGATCTTAAGTCAATGCATAAGACATTTTATAATGGTATAATATATACTCAGTCAGCTCAACAGCAGCTCTTCAGCCTCTATTAAAGTTTCAGACAGCAAAAAGTAAACAAACAAGATTATGGGAGTACCCTTAAGGATCTCTATGGAAAGCCACCTGGGAAAAAAAAAAATGTGTTGTTCAGCTTTACATCAAGGAATCTCATGGGACAGAAATGCCTCGCTTTAACAGTAGCCTACTAAACTTCCTGAAAATAAGGTGTAGTCCTTTTTATATGGACTGTATATATTATACAGTGCCTATAGAAAGTCTACATCCCCTTTCAAAATGTACCTTTTGTTGCCTTATAGCCTGGAATTAAAATGCATTCAAACAGTTTTTTTTTTTTTTCATTTATCTACACATCCTACCCCACAACTTCCAAGTGAAAACAATATTCTAGAAATATGTAGAAAATTAATTAAAATTAAAAACTGAAATAGCTTGGTTGGATAAGTGTCCACCAATCGCCTTCAAAATCACACTAAGTTAAGTGGCCTCCACCTGTGTTAAATTGTAGTGATTCACATGATTTCAGGATAAATTCAACAGTTCCTGTAGGTTCCCTCTGCTGAGTAGTGCATTTCAAAGCAAAGATTCAACCATGAGCACCAAGGCACTTTCAAAAGAACGCCAGGACAAAGTTGTTGAAAGGCACAGATCAGGGTATGGGTATAAAAAAATATCAAAGGCCTTGAATATCCGTTGGAGCACAGTCAAGACGATTATTAAGAAGTGGAAGGTGTATGGCACCACCAAGACCCTGCCTAGATCAGGCCATCCCTCCAAACTGGATGACCAAGCAAGAAGGAGACTGATCAGAGAGGCTACCAAGAAGCAATGACAACTTTACAAGAGCTGCAGGCTTTTATGGCCAAGACTGGTCAAAGTGTGCATGTGATAACAATATCCCAAGCACTCCACAAATCTGGCCTGTATGGTAGGGTGTCAAGAAGGAAGCCATTACTCAAGAAAGCCCACCTTGAATCCCATTTGAAGTATGCAAAAAAAAATCACTCAGGAGCATGGTGCTGGCAGCATCATGTTATGGGGATGTTTCTCATTGGCAGGGACTGGGGCACTTGTCAGGATAGAAGGGAAAATGAATGGAGCAAAGTACAGAGAAGTCCTTGAGGAAAACCTGCTGCCCTCTGCAAGAAAGCTGAAACTGGGATGGAAGTACACCTTTCAGCATGACAACGACCCAAAGCACACAGCCAAAGCTACACTGGAGTGGCTAAGGAACAAAAAGGTAAATGTCCTTGAGTGGCCCAGTCAGAGCCCCGACCTAAATCCAATCAAAAATTTGTGGCATGACTTGAAGATTTTTATTTTTATTATTATTATTATTATTATTATTTATTATTATTATTATTATTATTATTATTATTATTATTAAGCATGGGTGCTACCAAGAAAGCCTGTGGTAGACTCACTCTGTTGGTAAGAGTTTCTGTTTTTTGTTTTTGGTCCTAACCCATTTGCTGGGGCCTTTGTCATTCTAATACTTCTTACAATGGACAATGCAAGATAGATATTTCAAACATGCTGGAAAAGTCAGCATACCTAAAAATGTATGTACAAATCTACGTTAACATGGTAGCTGTGTTCAGTGTGGAAGTTTCCCTTCCTAGGCATGGAACAGCAAATTCTTGCTTAAATTGTTTACTTTTTTTTTGCTTCATGTATTTTCAGTAGCAAGGAACATATTGCAGAATAGATCAGATTAATAACAGGATGCCCCATAATTATTGGTTGATAGACTCTGTATAGTTCCCTGGCTGGTTATAATCTTCCAGTCAGATTTCAGTTCTAAGTACCTGTTTTGGTGCCTACTGTTTTAACCTCTATTTTTGTTTTTTAAAGGGATTATTTTGAGAGAGATTCCCTAGAAGACATGTATTTCAGTATCAACTTTGGTAAACATAAAAAACACTTAATTCCCACCTTATTAGATAAGAATCTTTAAAGAAATGTCTTACAATACTCCTTGTTGCGGTTTCAATGTGAAAAAGTCTTATGCACTCTATAGTACAGACTGTACATATGAAAGGAAATTGTTAGCTATTTTCTATAGGACTGTTTTTTATTATAGTTGGGTTTAGTGCGTTCATGTTATATGCCTTCTGTCAGCTCTACATTTCCACAGGAGCTGTGTTCATCACATCAGTCTCCCTTCCTATGTGGTACAGAATATGTTGTTATCTGGCAAAACTGCTTCATTATTTGTGAATAGCAGTAACTTAATATCGAATAATATAAAATATAGAACCATTTTTGTTTTTACAGCCCTCGATCATCTTCTCAACATTGAATGTGAAAAGAATGTGGCATGTCCGAATTGCATTCAAGGTGCAAAGTACAGGAAGATGTAGACCTGGAAGAAATTGTATCACAACCTGTGGTACAAACAGGATTACTATATAAATTAGACGTGTTGTTAATGATAAACTTTTTTGTACAACTTTTCTGTTTGTTTGTAATTATTTCATATTACTTT